>NC_073305.1:2950768-3163268 GCF_027595985.1 Sorex araneus | reverse complement strand
GGGACGTGTGACCAGCCGTGCTGGACGCCCAGGAGCAATGTGTGTGCAAGGTCCCGACCTCTCTGAGGCGCTGCGAGGTCACCGGGTGTGGCGGGGTGGCCTCGTGCCCCGAGCATTCCCGGGAGTGGCCGTGGGGCCTGTGACATCCGCTAGGGAGACCCGGGGCCTCACCACAACCCACGTGAGCCGCGCCTCCGGGCCAGTGCACAAACCTCAACCGCGCGCCCCGCCGAAAGGGACGACGGCTGGGGAGGGACAGCCAAGGGCACACGGGAACGTGGACCTCGAAGCCCCAAACCCGGAACCCGGCCTGGGCTGGACATAGGCAGGCGGGGCTGGGGAGGACAGAGGGGAAGGGCCAGGCCGGGCAGGCCCTGGACATGGCCCGCCCACACTCCCCTCCTCACCCTGCCGGGAGCCGGCCGTAGCCGTCACCGCAGGGAGGAGCCGAGATCCATTGGGGGGGGGGAGGGCGGGACTTGGCCGGGAGGGGCACCCGGGGGGGCCCCCACCCCCACCCCCGGCGCCACCTGGAGATGCCAGGCTCAGTGTCTGATGGGAGAGGGGCGGGGACACAGGGCTAGTGTGGGTGTCACTTCCGGGGCTCCGGGGCACAGCAGGATGGGTGATGGCGGGTGGCCGCGGGCACAAGCGGAGCCCGGGAAGGCGAGTGGCCCGTTGGTGCGCTCAGAGGGCGGCGGGCACTGCCCCGGGACTCACTGACCGACTGTGAGGAAGGCCAGTGCGGAGGGCGGGACCCCAGCTCGGACCCGAGCCTGTGTCTACACCGCATCCCCGACTCCGCCTGCAGCCGCGCAGACACTCAAGGCTGAGGCGGGACCCCGGGGCGGAGGCCCCCGAGCTCTGTCCGGGATGAGCAGCCCCTGCCTGACAGACCCCCGCCAGGGGCTCCCCTGCTGAGGGGGGACAGAGACCCGCCGCTCGCACACCTCAGGGCGCAGGCGACACCAGGGGCGGCTGCGGGGGGTCCCGCTGTGAGCACCCGGCCACGACGGCCAGTGGCAGCCGGGAGAGGACCCCGCGGGCACACACGGGCCCTGCAACACGGCCTAGAGGCCGGGGACGACGCAGAGACGGGGAGGCCCCGAGGGAGCCGGGCCCCTGCCAGAGACAGACCCTGCCCGGCTCCCTGCGGGCGGCGACCCCCTCTAGTCCAGCAGAAGGGCGTCCTGGGACGGGGGTCCAGGGGCACGGACCCCGGGAAGGAAGCCCCGGGCTTCAGGGCGTGGAGCAGCAGAAGTTCCAAAGGCGCCAACGCCTTTGCAGCCGCAGCCTTAGGAGCCGGTTATGTAACGCGGCTCTGTCAGCCGGAACCTGAGCTGACAGGGCTGGGGCGACTCAGAGCACCCGCCCGCCGTCACCTCAGGCAGCCGTGCTCGCGGCAGACACCCAGGGGTGCCGCCCGTGCTGGGGACTTGGCCCGGGTTCTCTCATCCCCGCTAAGGGTCTAGGTGCAACCGAAAGGCCCCAGCAGCCCCAGCCAGGGCGCCCCTGACCTGCCCCTCACCCTCCTGCCCCCCCCCAAGGCACACACACGGACGCCCACCGGACGTCCCTCTCGGCCCAGCACAGAGAGGCCCGGGGCACTGCCTGCAGGGGAGCAGACTCGCCCCCCAGCGAGGGCTAAGACGGCCGGAACAGCATCCCCCACCCACCAACCGCCACGGGGAGCCTGAGCACGGGAACAAGGCACAGAGACAGTGGCAGGGGGGGCTCAGGGGGCAGTGCTGGCCTGGCCAGTCGGCCGGGGTCCAGGCGGGGGGCAGGGCACAGGCCGTGGAGCGCCGGGGCCAGGAGCCTCCCAGACATGCAGTGAGCTCGGGCAGGGAAGCGGCCAGGACAGGGAGGGGCAGGAGTATGGGGTGAGGTGGGGGTGGGGGGCGGAGGGATGCCAGGAGCAGGGGAGGGTCCAGTCTGGTCGGGGGCATGTTCCAGGGGCAGCCCAGGGGTACACATTTGGGCAAAGGTTCCAGGGGCACATCTCATTTATTTTATTTATTTGTTTGTTTGTTTATTTTGTTTTTTGGGTCACACCTGGCGATGCACAGGGGGTTACTCCTGGCTCCTGGCTCTGCACTCGGGAATTACCCCTGGCGGTGCTCAGGGGACCCTCTGGGATGTTAGGAATCGAGCCGGGGTCAGCCTCGTGCAAGGCTAACGCCCTCCCAGCTGTGCTATCGCTCCAGCCCTCCAGGGGCATTTCAGACACACACCGGCAGGGACAGAGGCCACGGGCAGGCCAGGGGCAAGCCGGGGGCAGGCCAGGAGCAGGCCAGAGCAGGCCAGGGCAGGCCAGGGCAGGCCAGAGCAGGACAGGGCAGGCCAGGGCAGGCCAGGGGCAGGCCGGGGGCCACACACTCGGATGTACACAGAGATCTGTCCCCGCACGGGGCTTGCTTCTCATGCTCTTGTTTAAGTTCTCCCGGGTGATCTACTGGGGGTCAGCAGGGTGCCTAGGGTTTCGCTGACCCCTGAACCTGCAGCAGTGACCCCTGAACCCATAGCACTGACCTCTGAACCTGCAGCGCTGACCCTGAACCCGCAGCGCTGACCCTGAACCCGCAGCACTGACCCTGAACCCGCAGCGCTGACCCCTGAACCTGCAGCTTCATGCCTGCCTTGGGCTGCGGGAAACGGGCTGCTTCTTGCGACACGGGGAGGAGGATGGCCTGGGGCCGGGTCCTAGGGGGGGGGGGCAGCAGGCCAGGGGGTCACTGAGGGCATAGCCAGCCTGGGGCAGGGACGCTCTAGACCACGGGTCTGGGCCTGATCGTAAAGGCCGCGTGGGAAGCAGAGGCCGCGTGCAGGGGATGGCCGGGCCCTCGGCAGTCGGACATGGGTCCCATGGGGGGGACAGATGGGATATGGGGAGGGGTCCCTGGCCCAGAGCCTGTGCAGGGGAGAGGGAGCAGGGAGCAGGGTGCAGGGGAGAGGGAGCAGGGAGGGGAGAGGAGGGAGTAGGGAGCGGGGAGGGGAGGGCCAGAGCGAGGCCAGGGAGCAGGAGGCCTGTGTGGGGCAGGACCCCCCGGAAGGGCCGGGAAAGCAGAGGCAGCAGCCGGCCCGGCCACGGGAGAGGGACAGGCTGTCCACGTGGGCGCTGACCCTCTCCGGCTCCCCCCTCCTTCCGCTGCATTTCTTCTGACTCTCTCCTTAGTGAGGGAAAGCCAACCTGTAGCCCGCACTGATCCACCCGCCAGAGCCTCTGCTGGAGCTCCAAGGAAGAGACGCCCCGCACCGACGCCCCGCCTGAGCCGCATCAAGAGGCGGGAACCCCGCGCTGGGCTCCAGAAGGTTCCCGGCTCTGTGAGCACCAACATCTGCCTGACGAGCACTTCGGCAGGAGCCTGAGCCGCCCAGCTGCTCTCGGTCTGCAGGAAGGCCCTGGCCTGAGACAAGCTACCTCATCTGGGGACTGGTTACGAGGCCTGGGACTAGTTACTTCAGCTGCGGACTAGTTACGAGGCCTGAGACTAGTTACTTCTGCTGGGGACTAGTTACAATACCCAGTTACTGATTACAACACCCCAGGACTAGTTAGGGCACCTGGGACTAGTTACGGCACCCAGAACTAGTTATAACATCTGGAACTAGTTACAACACCCAGGGATTTGTTACAGCACTGGGACTGGTTCCAACACCTGAGGACTAGTTATAATCCCTGAGACTAGTTACAACTCTTGGGGACTAGTCACAATACCTAGACAAGCTCTAACACCCAGGGGCTGGCTGGAATCAAACGGGGAACTAGTTACAACACCCGTGACCAGCCGGGGGTAGTTTAGGACAGCCGGGGACTAGCTGGAACCCTGGGCCTGGCCGGAGGCCTGGGGAACGAGTTACAACACGGAGAGACTAGTCAGAACAGCTCGGGACCGTCGGGACTCCCTGAACTCGTTCTGGTGCCGCTGACCAGCTGGGCCCTGGACGGGTCAGCAGCGCGGACAGACGGCACTGTGACGGTCACCGCAGACTGCGGCCCCTGCGGGGCGGGGGACACCCCTCCACACACACACACCCGCGCGGCGGAGGAGGTGTCTGATGCCAGCGGAGAGGCAGCCGGAAGGAAGGTCCCATCCGGGAGCAGAGAATGAAAGCAGCGCGGCCCGCGGGCCCAGCTCCAGAGGGGAGCCGCTCTCCCCGCAGACCGCGCCAAGCCCTCGATGAAGTCAACTTCCTGCTCCGAGAGCGGCCTGGCCCGGCTCCCACCCTCCGGGGCCTCCCCGCTCAGAGAGGATCTGTCTGCGGGGCAGGGGGGCCACACACTTCCTTTTTAGGCTAAAACACAAAACCAATGGCAGCGCCGAGAAGAACCTTCTCTCGGAAGCTTCCGAACGCTCCCTCCGGACACCGGGGTCTCTGCACCCCTGAGGAGGGTGGGCCGTGCTGAGAAGTCACCGCCGTGTCCCCTCAGCCAGAGCCATGGGGAAGAGAACCCGGGAGCCGTAACCTGAGCACGGCGGGAATCCCCAAAGAGGCAGCAGAGAACAGCCCGGAGAGGAAAACCAAGACCAGGAGAGGGAGCCGGGGGGATGCGGGCGGCCAGCCTGGCCTCGGGGACTTGGCGAGGCCCCACGCCGGCCGGCCCGGGGGCCAGTGGCGGGGCCAGGCGGCCAGCCGCCTCTTCCAGGAACCGCCGCGGCCTGACCAAATAAGGCGAGTGAGCGGCTCCGGGAGGAAGTGCGGCCCCAGCTGCCGTTCCCCAAAGCGCTGCCAGCTGGAGCATGGAAGAGCGAGCAGCCCGCCGGGCAGGGGCGGCGCGGGAGGGGCGCACAGAGAGCTGCAGCGCTGCAGCCCCCCAGGACCCGCCGCAAGCTGCCCGTGGCCCCCAGGCCCTCAGAGGCGAGCACGCCAGGGGCCGTCCACCCTGCAGTGGCCTCCTCCGACCGTCCACGCTCCACGCGCCAAGGCTGGTCCTCAGCACTGCCGGGAACACTTGCTTCCTTTTTTCTTCCTTTTCTTTTATATGTATGTTTTTTTCCTTCAAAGCCGCTCTCAGTCCTGTTTCCTGTTTTAGCAAATCTCCCACCGGAGGGACTTTCAAAGCGTCTCTCCTGTCCGCAACAGGCCAGGAGTCCTTTGTACGCCCGGGAGGAGTTTACAGGAGTCCTGGGGGAAACGCTGCTAAAATAAAGGCGGAGGGTACGAAAATAAATAAATAAAAATGTTAAAGACGAAAGGCTCTCTCTCTCCTGGGTCCTGCTCGGCTGGCCACCTGCGCTGCAGTGTAGGGGGCCCGGCCCCGCTGTCAGCCCCGCCCTTACAGCGCCAGAGAAATGGGGCTGCTTCCACTTGCCCGCGGCTCTTCCGTCCTGACCTCCCCGCAGGAACACCTGGGAGGAGGAAGCTTCCAGAACAGGCCCCTGGGCGCCTTCGAGCTCAGGGGCCTGGGAACAGGCTGAGGCCGGAGAGGTGCAAGGGGCGGGCCCGGCCTTGCAGAGTGAATGTCCCCACGCGCTCCCGGCCCCCGGCCAGGCGTGATCCCTGAGCACAGAGCCAGGAGTCAGCCCTGGGGACACCCAGGTGTGACCCCAAAGGCAAAAAATAAAAACGAAAAGCAGCCTTTGGCTAAGGGCGGGACCCTTAAATCTAGTCCTTGTGGGGGGGAGGGCAGGAGGCTCCTGGCAGTGCAGCATCTTTGCCCCCCCCCCCCCCACTGCCCGCCATGGCACCCATAGCGCCACCCACCAGGCTCACCCACCACGGCACCCACAGACTCGCCCGCCTCTGCGGCAGGTGTGCGGGCAGGGGCGCCCCGCGGTGCGAGGTCAGCGCCCATGTTTCTGGGCCCACGGAGCTGCCCCTTGCTGTGGAAGGGGCGCGGCCCCGTCAGCTCGAGACAGCCCCGGGGTCGCTGCTCGGGGCCCGGCCGGGGCCCCCGTGTCCCCCGCCTGGTGTCGTGAGTGGCAGCAGGGCCGAGGGCGCGGGGACGCGGGCGGAGAAGAAGCCCATCCTCTGGCTACTCTGCGCTCTGTTTATTTCCATTTCTCTCTCTTCTTTCCAAGTCCTAAAAAAAGCCTCAAAAATCTTCAAGACCCAAATATTTCAAAAAAGAAAAAAAAAAAGGAACAAGAAAAAGAACTTGCCTAAATTATTTTCAGTTTCTCTCACAGTTTGTGTGGGCAAGATGACATTTGCGGTGCTCGGGCGGGCGGGGAGCGCGGGGCGGGCGGCGGGGGCAGGGCCCGCCATGCCAGGGGCCCCGAGCGGGGCACACGCACCCCCACCCCCCCACCCCCGGTCACTTCTGCATCTCAGATGGTTTCTGAGCATTTGGCTATTTTTAGTGCTTCATACAGTGGAGTCTGTGGGGAGCGAAAATAGCCGTTTGCCTCACACGAGACACACGTGGGGTGGGCGGGCTCCCCCCAGGACCCTGCCGGCACCACTTCTCCCGAGAAGCCTTCCAGGGCCATGCCAGCTCCGGAGACCCCTACCCACAACACGGGGCTGGGGGCGCTGCGCAAGGACAGGGCTGTGGCCCGCCCCCAGAGCCCCTCAGGGAGGGCCCCTGGCTCTGTGTTTCTGGGGGCCACGCTCAGCCCTGTGCCCTGCCCCTGCCGGCCGCACTGGGTCATCAGGACAGGGGGAGGTGTGCGGGGTTCCCGGACTCTCCCTAACTAAGAGCAGGTGCTGTGGGCTTTCCAGCCAGGCCAGTGTACAGGGGTGAGGGGGGAGACCCCAGGTGAGCAAGGTCAGGCAGGGGTGAGGGGGAGACCCCAGGTGAGCAAGGTCAGGCAGGGGTGAGGGGGGAGACCCCGGGTGAGCAAGGTCAGGCAGGGGTGAGGGGGGAGACCCCGGGTGAGCAAGGTCAGGCAGGGGTGAGGGGGGAGACCCCGGGTGAGCAAGGTCAGGCAGGGGTGAGGGGGGAGACCCCGGGTGAGCAAGGTCAGGCAGGGGTGAGGGGGGAGACCCCGGGTGAGCAAGGTCAGGCAGGGGTGAGGGGGGAGACCCCGGGTGAGCAAGGTCAGGCAGGGGTGAGGGGGGAGACCCCGGGTGAGCAAGGTCAGGCAGGGGTGAGGGGGGAGACCCCGGGTGAGCAAGGTCAGGCAGGGGTGAGGGGGGAGACCCCGGGTGAGCAAGGTCAGGCAGGGGTGAGGGGGGAGACCCCGGGTGAGCAAGGTCAGGCAGGGGTGAGGGGGGAGACCCTGGGTGAGCAAGGTCAGGCAGGGGTGAGGGGGGAGACCCCGGGTGAGCAAGGTCAGGCAGGGGTGAGGGGGGAGACCCCGGGTGAGCAGGGCCATGCCGGGGTGAAGGGGTCAGACTGCGGGGTGAGTGGGAAGACCCTGGTGTGAACAGAGTTGCTGGGGAGCGTGGGGGAGAACCCGGGGTGAGCAGGGCCATGCAGGGGTGAGTGGATGAGATTCCAAGGTGAACGGGGTGGTGCAGGGGTGGGTGGGGAAGACCCTGGAGTGAGCGGGGCTGTAGCCGCCTAGGGAGCACCATGGTGTTGAGCCCACCGGAACAGACATCTGGATGAGGTAGGGTCTTGTCGCCTGCCTGGGGGCTGCCTTGTGGCGGGGGGGGGGCGGGGCGGGAGTCCTGGGGTTCCCACCTCTGCAGCACCCCTCCCACCTCCTACAGGAGGACCCGCCCTGTCAGCTCCGGGCTGGGCGCGGAGGGCTACTTAGAACATCCCAGGCCGTCAGAACAGCAGAGGACAGAGCAGACATAGGGACGGACAGACATGGGGACGGACAGACACGGGGACGGACAGACACGGGGACGGACGGACACAGGGACAGACAGACACGGGAACTGGGCAGACACAGGGACAGACAGACACGGGGACAGACAGACATGGGGACAGACAGATATGGGGACTGGGTCAACATGGGGACGGACAGACACGGGAACTGGGCAGACACAGGGACAGACAGACATGGGGACAGACATGGGGATAGACAGACACGGGGACGGGGCAGACACCGGGAACCACAATGACCTTTCCACGTCCCCCTGGCGTGCCGAGACCCCTGATGGAGCCATATCTACGTAGGGGTGACAAGGGAAGCCGGGACCGAGACGCTGCAATGAAGACCTGTTGGCTGAGGATTCGAGAAGTGGTTTCAGGTCCTCTCCCTGAGCCCGTCCTGACACACTGGGACAGGAGAACCCACGGCTCGCCGCGCCCGCTCCCTGGGAGGTGCTGGGCCTGCTGGCCTGGCGTGGTCGGCCTGCCTGCAGGGCCCAGAGGCGCCAACCCACGCGGCGAGGGTCCCGGCCACGGCAGTGGGCCCGGAGAGTCGGGAGCGAGGCCAGGCTGTGCCCTCCCTCCCTGTCCCACTCACCGGGACGTCGGGAGCGTCCCCGGGCAATGGCAGGGGACAGCTGCTCCCCAGAGCACACCCTGGGGCCCGAGGTCAGCCGACTCGGGGCCGTGCGGCTGCTGGTTCGCGCTGGCCCTGGACGAGCCAAGAAGGTCAGCGCTGGCACGGCTGGACGCAGGCAGCTCTGCCCGCTGGAAGCGCGTGGACACCAGGAGAGACGGTAGCCGTGTGCGGCAGGCGCGAGGCCACTTGGGGATGCTCGTCAGGAGCCTCGCGTCGGGGGTGGACAGGACGGCCAAAGCGGCCCACTCCTGACACACGCGCCCGGGGCACCCGAGTCCGTCCTGCCACCGTGACGACAAGCACGCGGGCCGGGGAGCCAAGTCCTGCTCCAGCCAGAAGGACGTCACGCGACAGTCCTGCCTGCGATGACCGAGGCGGCAGGAGGCCGGCCGGGTCTCCCTGAAGGGTTTCAACAGGGAGTTTCGCACACTTTGTCGCCCCCTCAGAATAAGAAGCTGAACCGTAAGTCAGTGACGCAAACTGCCCCCCCCCCCCCCGCCGACTGTGTGGCTGGTGGCCGGGGTGCGGTGGTGGCTGATGAGCCAGATCCACTCAGATCTCGGGTGTCGGGACTCGTGCAGAGCCGGCAGCCACCCCCTGTGGCATCAGCTCCCCGGCAGCGGGGGGCACGGAGACTCGGGGGCCGGGCTGGCTCTGGATGCAGAGTCTGCGCCCTGCAGCCGGGCAAACGCCTCGCGTGTCCAGGCCGGAGGGCTCTGCTGGGCACTACACAGGACCATCGCGGCCACCCGCCAGATGCCCGGCTCAGACCTCCGGGCGCTGACCCTGCCGCCTGCCACCGGCTGTCCAGCCCGCTGCCCGAGGAGGTTTCCAGTGGAGACCCGGGGTTTCTACGTGCGATGCCATTCTCACGTGCCAGTCTCGCCTCTGTACCCATCTGGGTCCCTTTCACTTCTTGCCCAATCTATTTGACTGTCACTGTCACTGTCACTGTCACTGTCTCATCGATTTGCTCGAGCGGGCACCAGTAACGTCGCCACTGTCAGACTTGTTTGCTGCTGTTTTTGGCATGTTGAATATGCCACGGGTAGATTGCCAGGCTCTGCTGTGTGGGCGAGATACCCTCGGTAGCTTGCTGGGCTCTCCAAGAGGGGCTGAGGAATTGAACCCGGGTCGGGTGCAAACAAAGTGAACACCCTATCGCTGTGCTATCGCTCCAGCCTGAGAATTCTAATCTTGTATGAAGACAATGATGTATAGGAGAAAGATGTTTTAAAATATAATTAATAATAATGTAAAACGTATATAATAATGTTGAAAGTAGAAATAATGTAAAAAGTCCCAAGTATTGGGACTGGCGTGATAGCACAGCGGGGAGGGCGTTTGCCTTGCACGTGGCCGACCTGGGTTCAATCCCAGCATCCTATAAGGTCCCGTGAACACCGTCAGGAATAATTCCTGAATGAACAGTCAGGAGTAATTCCTGGGAATTGCAGGTGTGGCTCAAAAACCAAGAAGAAAAAACAAACAAACCAAACTTCCACTGTATCACTGTCATCCTGTGATAACTGATTTGCTTGAGTGGGCACCAGTAACATCTCCATTTGTCCTAGCCCTGAGATTTTAGCAGCCTCTCTTTACTCATTCTTCCCAGCAGTGCCGCATTGGAGACTCTATCAGGGTGAGGGGAATGAGACCCGTCATTAATACTGTATTTGGCATATTGAATACGCCACAGAGAGCTTGCCAGGTTCTCCGAGAGGGAGATCTAGGCTATAAGAGGTCGGGAATGTTGTTTTATAGTCTAGATCTTGGCCGCTGATGGGATTACATGGTGGACACAGTTTCTGGGTGTGGCTGCCAAGCTACTAGATAATGGGGGATCTGGGTGGAGGAGCCCCAGTTCCTATCTGAGCAGGCTTGGAGATCTCAGCCCCGGGTCCCGCACACCTGGGTTCCTTCATGTGTGAGACTTGTCAGAATGTGTGGAGAGGGGCCTTGAACATGGCTGTGGCTGGGTTCCAAAGGTCTTCAGCTGCCGGGGCTCTGCTTGGGGCGGGGAGGGAAACTCAACCCACTCTTTCTGAGGGGCCCCAGTGAAGATAGCCAGGCGCAGGGGCAAGAGACTCTGCTAAACTATAAATCACTAAAAATAATAAGATTCAAGAAAATGGAACTATACTTCTTGTTTAGGGACTGAAAGAATTGTATGACTGAAATGGCCAGCTGATACAAAGCACTATTTAATTCACAGTCAATGCTGGCCCAAGGACATAAAACAGATACTGCTACAATTTTACAAAAATTATAGAACTCTGAGAACAGCAATAGCAGTCCTGAGAAAGAATATAAAAGGCATCAGAGTCCTGAACTTGAAACTAGAGTATAAAGCTACAATCACCAAAACTGTGCGGTCCTGGAAGGAAAGCAGATTCTTAGCTCCATGGAACAGAACTCAGAATTCAGGAGAAAACCCTGTGGCCAGCAAATAGTTCATTTAAGGCACAGGGACGCAGCCCGTGAAGGGTCCGAGAGAGTGGCTTCTTCAAATAGCCTCGGGGAAACTGGCCAGCATCACACACAAAATGAGACTGGCCCCGTCTCGTACGGAACAAGATTAACCCCAAACGGGCCGAGAGCCTCTCGATCAGAGCCGAGAGGGAACCACAGGCAGAGCTCTGGTGGGAACGATGTCGAAGGGGTCGGAAATTATTCCACCCCACTGGTAAACAGGAGCACAGACAGACAGACAGAGAGGATGACCCCCAACTCGCAGCTTCTTCGTGAGCACGAAGTAAGGCCTAAGTGAAAGTCCCAACTGCTCGGGGGAAATGTTCACACATCACCGACCCGCCAAAGAGCTCGTGTGCAAAACACACAGAGCCTCGTAAAACCCAACTGAAAATACTCTGAAAAATGGGAGGGACAGCAGAGACACTTCCTCAGCAGGGGAGAGACGGGCCTGCCACCACTGGCCACCCAGCAGGGAAACGCAGGTCCAAAGGACCCCGAGCTGTCCCCTCAGGCCTGTCACAGAGCCGGGAAACGGCGCACTGTGGGGAGGTGGCGAGGAGGAGCCACACTCACCGCTGGTGGCACCGGGGGCTGGCGCGGCCTCTGTGGAAAACAGTATGGAGACTTTTCAGAGAGTTAAAAATAGAATTTCCATATGACCTGGTGATTTCCCGCCTGGCTTCGCTCCCAAGAACATAAAACCATTAATTTGAAAGAATACATGCGCACTGGATTCACTGCAAGAGCAGTTCCGGGAGCAAAGCGTGCCCGGGGATGAGTGGGGACAGGCGTGTCCCACGGCCCGCACAGCAGCGAGAGCCCTGAGTGAAGAGGAGGGTGGCAGGCAGGCAGGCAAGGCCGGGGGCACCGAGGCCCGGGCAGACAGCCGATCCTGCCAATGGGACTCGGCCCCAAGACTGTCGGGGGGCGGGGTGGAGGGACACGGGATCTCGAGGGGCGACGGCGACAAGCAACAGTGACCAGGGCGACACAACAGCCAGTCTCCAACGTCTTGGGAAACGGGGACTGAACCCTAACTCCAGGCCAGGTGCAGTCCACATGGGGACAGTGCGGGGCAGTGGCTGAGTCCCAGTGGGGACAGTGAGGGGAGGTGACCACTCCTCACGGGGACAGTGTGGGGAAGTGACCGCTCCTCACGGGGACAATGTGGGGTGTGACTATTCCTCACAGGGACAGTGTGAGGAGCTGACTGATCCTAGGACACTATGAGGAGGTGACTGTTCCTCACAGGGTCAGTGAGGGGAGGTGACTGTTTCTTGGGGGGACACTATAGGGCAGTGACTGCTCCTCACGAGGACAGTGTGGAGAGTGAATGTTCCTCAGGGGACAGTGTGAGAAGCTGACTGATCCCAGGACACTATGAGGTGGTGACTGTTCCTCACAGTGAGGGGAGGTGACTGTTTCTTGGGGGGACACTATAGGGCGGTGACTGTTGCTCATGGGGTCAGTGAGGGGAGGTGACTGCTCCTCACGAGAACAGTGTGGAAGGTGGCGAGTGACTGTTCCTCACAGGCAGTGTGAGATGGTGACTGTTTTCCACAGGCAGTGGGGAGGCAACTCTCCTCTCAGGGGCGGAGGGGAGGTGACTGTTCCTCACGGAGCTGGTGTGGGCAGGTGACTGAGTCAGCAGGCAGAGCAGCCAACAGCCGGGGTGGCTCTGAGCCAGGCCCGGCCGTGTGAGGGACCGTGGCACCCGACGGCCCATCCCCACCTCCCAAGCTGGTTCTGAGCCGCGTGTGAGCGACCAGGGGCGAGCGTGGCGCCCGGGTGTGGCGTGTCCTCTCGCGCACCGGCCCCCCACACGCGGACTCCGGGGTCCCCTCCCTGAGTGCTCCTGCCCCCCCCACCCTCTCTGGCCACTCAACTCTGCCTACCCCGGGGGTCCCGCGTGCCCCGGACCCCGCGCCAAGCACTCTCAGGTGAGGGGCCCGAGGCGGGACTCCAGCCCAGACTGCAGCCCCCAGGGGGCCCCTCGGTCCCTGTGTGTCCGCAGCTGCCCCGGACCCACACCCAAGCCCCTCCCCCACCCTCGGCCCTGCCAGCCGCCAGCGCCACGCGCCACAGTGGCACTGCCCAGTGCCAGGGAGCAGCGCCCGCCGGTCACCGTCCGCTGCCCAGGGAGCCCCGCCTGGCCAGGCCGCGGGGCTGAGCGCTCGGCGCCCGCGGTACCTGCGATGGGACTGTCGCCTTCTGGCTCAGAGACTCCCGCTCCCAGGCAGCCCGAGGGCTGGCCCCGACCCCCTTCCCTCCGAGCACTGTCCCACGGGCCCGCTCCCTCCCTGTCCTTCCGCCCCTGCCCCGTGCTCGGCACTCCCTATGTACTGGCATGATCCGCAGCTGTGGGCTGCTGTGTGACCCCCCGACACACACACACACACACACACACACACACACACACACACACACACACGATGGGGCCCTGGGCAGCTGTCCCTGCGGGCACCACGCATGGGCAGGAGCCCAGCACTTACACACGCGATCGGGGGCGAGACGTGGCTCTGGGGTCGCCTTACACGTCTCTGCAGCCCACAGAGCCCAGGCTGCCGGAGCACAGGCCCAGGAGTCCAGAATAGCGTGGAGCCTGCGGCGGTGCGAGCGGGCGGGCTGCAGGCGCGGGCCCCCTCCCGCAGCCCCGAGACCACAGAAGGCAGCGAGCCAGCATCCCCCCCACCAACAGGGGCGCAAACACCCCTGCCCCGCCACAGCAGCACATGACAAACCCAGCGGGGGCTGCGAGTCTTCACGTGCTCCCGCCCCGCAGCCCCCGAAGGCCAAGAGGGCGGCGTGACCGTGCCAGGAGACCCAGTGAGCACAGCCCAGTGCCCCTGACATCACCAGGCGTGCCCTGCCCCTTGGCACGATGCCTGGCTCTGTGCACGGCCTCAGGCCCATTTCCAGCTCGAGCCATGCAAAGGACACGGTGGCCTCTCGTGGTGGCAGGGACCGGGGTCACAGGCCCTGGGGCAGCCAAGGCGTAGGAGAGCCGATAGGCCAGCGAGGAGCTGGCGAGGCTGGACTGGGCAGCGGCGCCCGAGGGAACCTGAGCCAGGACCGCGCTGGGCAGGCGCCATGTGACAGACCCACGGATGTGCCATGCGCCTGCCAAGGCCCTGGGGCCAGCCCTCAGGCCCCAAAGGACCGAGCACTCCTCCACCCACTCCTCCCACAAGCCTTTCCGGGACCCCATGGAGGGCAGCACCTGCGGCAGTGGCCAGCGCCCATGTCCAGGAGAGAGCAATGGGCATTCCAGAGGGGGACGGGCCCCCGTGGGACACTCACGGAGCGGCCCCCAGCGAGAGGGACAGAAGCGAGAAGTCACATGGGGGCCTGGCCAAGCGGGAGGAGCCGGGAAGGCGGCTGGCGTGTCTGAGTCTGAGCGCAAAGGCTGGGGCCGCGGGGACTTGCCCTCAGGGGCTGGGGGCACAGGAGAGGGGACGGAGACCTGCTCTGACACGCGCGGGCAGACAGCGGAGTGAAGGGACATGCCAGCAACACGCACTCGAGACCACTGTGTTACCGTTCTACACCAGTGCAGTTAGACGGTGTATCAGAGACGGGGGTACTTACAGCCAGCTGTACCTAGAGACAGGTGTACCTAGAGACAGGTGTACCCAGAGACAGGTGTACCCAGAGACAGGTGTACCCAGAGACAGGTGTACCCAGAGACAGGTGTACCTAGAGACAGGTGTAGAATGGGTGTAGTTAGAGATAGGAGTAGTTAGACAGAGGTGTATATAATTTAAGAGACCAGTGTACTTAGAGATGAGTGTAGTTAGAGACGGGTGTACCTAGAGACAGGTATAGTTAGAGATGAGTATAATTAGAGACGGGTGTACCTAAAGACAGGTGTAGTTAGAGACGGGTGTACCTAGGGACGGATGGAGTCAGAGACAGGCAAAGTTAGAAACAGGTGCGGTTAAAGACAGTGTACCTAGAGATGGGTGTACCTAGAGATGGTGAACCTAGAGACGGGTGTAGTTAGAGACGGGTGTACCTAGAGACGGGTGTACCTAGAGGCGGGTGTAGTTAGAGACGGGTGTACCTAGAGACGGGTGTACCTAGAGGCGGGTGTAGTTAGAGACGGGTGTAATTAGAGACAGGTGTAGTGAGAGACGGGTATAGTTAGAGACAGGTGTAGTTAGAGACGGGTGTAGTGAGAGATGGGTGTAGACGGGTGTACCTAGAGACAGGTGGGGTCAGAGACGGCTGTAGTCAGACACGGGGTCCGTCTATGCCGAGTGCCCAGGCTAGACCCCTGACCCTGGAGCCTCGCTTGGAGAGTTTCTACAAACTCAAGTTAGCACCAGGCTCTTATATAAGCGACCCCAAAGGCATGAACCCTGGTGGCCGCACCGTCACCTTCCGAGACGCGCAGGAGCTCTCGGGAAACTCCATCCCGACGGCCGCGTCCTTAGCACGAGGCCACCAAGCGGCTCCAGCGGGGGAAGTGCAGAGAGCAGGCGCAGCCACGCGTCCGGGTGGGCATCGGCTCGGAGAGACGCTCGGCTCTGACCCGGCGTCTCCCGGCCGCGGGCTGACGGGACAGACGGGCCCACAGGCCCCGTGCCAGAAGACGCCGGCCCGTGGCGGGACAGTCCGGTCAGCACAGACCCCACGGGAAGCCCCCCAGAGCCGCAGGGACACTGGCTTCACGGAAGACGACACACACATGCGCCTTCCACCGCGGCTCAGAACCAGTTATTCCAGAGCTCAGTTCCAGGGGAAAGTTTCCAACGTAGACTCCGGCCAGGAGCCTGCGGCCGCAGACCCCAGCGCTGCCCGCGCCGCCCCCGAAGCTGCCTGCCGCGGCCCCCGTGCAGACACGGGCCCTGGCACACGGGCGCGCGGGGGCTCCCGGAAGGGAGGTCAGGGGCCGCCCCTGCACTCCTGGTTCTTCCTGTGACGTGTCCTTGGACCTGCCTCCTTGCACCCAACACTCCTTCGGGGCCCCTCGAGATGGTCTCAGCACTGGGCCGGGGCAGCACTCGGACCCCCAGCAGATCAGAAACAAGCGGCAAAGCTGGGACCCTCAGGGTCCTGTGAGCGGGAGGGTCTGTCCCGCGGCCTTCCTCGAGGGCGGCAGGGGGGACGTTCCTTGCGGTAAAGGGGGCTGCGGCACCCTGGGTGGGGCGGGGCAGCTGCGCCCCCGGCCCCTCATCCGGCCCAGCAGGCCTCACGCCTCAGAGTGCCCAGAGGGAAGGAGAACCCAAACGTGTGCCGGCCTGGGATGGTAGAGCACGTTCCGGGGAGCAGAGGGGCCCTCCCCCAGACAGACGGGGGAGGCAGAGGAGGGCAGACGGGGGAGGCAGCGGCCAAGGGCCCTGGTGCTGCCGGCAGGCGTGGGCGGGACGTGCATCCTGCCGGGGCCCTTGGGTGAGGCCCAGCAGCTCTCCTGGGGCCACGTGGCACTTCTGAGCCACGCTGGACGGCGCCCAGCCCGCTCCTGCCAGGACACACAGTCAGAGACCAGAGCAAGGAGGAAGAATCGCAGTGTCGGGCCTGTCCCGGGTAGGGCCACCTTCCTCCCCTCCCCTCCACATGCCTGACAAACCCGGCTCGCGCCACTTCTCTGTCTGGAGAGTGGGCGGAGGCCCCGGCGGTCAGCACCTCAACGGGCTTCCTGCTCCGGCACCCGGTCACCCACCATTCCACAGAAGGCTCCTGCCCTGCCCTCCCGGCCCAGCGCCGGCCGCCCGGCCCACCCACTCTCGTCTCTGGTGGAACTTTCCAGCATTCAGTGTCTGCTCAACTGCCCTCTCCCCACTCGTAAGTGAGGACCGGCAACGGACTCTTCCTCTCTCCTGAACTCAGCCCTACCCCTGGCCAGCACGACCCCCGGCCAGCACGACCCCCATGTTCAGCACTGCTGAGTCTCAGCCCGGTCTGGTTCTGGTTCTGGTGCGCACTCTTCCCAGGTGGGGAAAGTCCCCCACATTTATCCCAGGGAGAGCCAGGAGCTGGTGCCATCAGGAGATTCTGGAACATCTCAACATACCACACTGGCTAATCTAAAACCTAAGATATCGGTAATGCGAGTGGAAATGATCCCTACCATAAACAATTCGCTGCCGTAACATAAACACGTCAGGCGCTCTTCCGTAAGTAATCTCAGCTTAAACAATTAGTCCAAGGGCTGCACCCACTCAGGAGGTTTTTTTTACGCACTATCAGTTAAAAAAAAAAAAAACTACAGACACCACAAGCCAGGCTTTTAATAAAATTGGGGCATATTCGAAGGCAAAAGACAAAGCTGTTAGGTGCATTTTGGAAATACCACCCAACATTTTTTCTTATAAAAACAGGAATTAGGAAATTTTTTTACAACGTTGAGTATTTTAATGGCCTTTATCTAAATTCCAATCTTTTGCATGTTCAGAGAGTAAACAAGCATTACAAACCAAGCTGAATAAAGGTCAGTGACCTACAAGCTAGTCCGTTTGACTTTTCCAAATTCCCCTTTTCAAATCATTCCCCAAGTCAGACAGCGGTGCGGGCCCTGAAGGTGACGGGCCCTGAAGGTGACGGGATAAACAAACCGCGTTTCTGCTTCCATCTGTAAGGAGCTATTGGCAAGGCCATTAGTCATGTCCCTTTACCCGCGTTTATTTTTCAATGTAAGTCATTCTAGCTAAACTGTGACTAACACAAGCTAATCTTATAAATAAAAAGCCAATCTCTGCAGAAATGTGACACTCTCCCGAAATTCATCCCAGACTCAAAGCCCCGGGTCCACTAACATACATCACTTTTCTCTCCCCGCCCCCTCCTGGGGCAGTCTAGCAGAATGGACTCAGAACTGCCCATGTCTGGACCCAGAAATGCACTTGGATGTGTTTTGGTGCTTAGGATAGAAATGTCTCATTAGCAAAGTCCGGGAGCCAAGGAATCTAGTAAGACGGTGAGAGCAAGCTAGGACTGCAGGCGCCACCAGACTCCCCAGCCCGGGTCCTGGGGCGGGAAGCCCACGGTCCTCCTCAATCAGGACAGAGGGAATTTCCCCAGCGAGGGCACGCCCAGTTGAAGAGACGACCAATGAGATGGGGCCCCTCCGCCGGGAGGCCAATAAGATCACACCCATTTGATGAGCCAATCAATGAGCTCACGCCCCTCCAATGCGTGACCAATGAGATCAGGTCCCTTTGAAGAGAGACCAATGAGATGAGCAATGAGATCACGCCCATTTGATGAGACGACCAATGAGATGGGGCCCCTCCGCCGGGAGGCCAATAAGATCACACCCATTTGATGAGCCAATCAATGAGCTCACGCCCCTCACTCAATGGGTGACCAATGAGATCGAGCCCCTTTGATGAGACGACCAATGAGATGGCGCCCCTTCAACGAGAGGCCAATGGGATCGCGCCTTTGCACCTGAGACCGCGCCCTGCACGTGGTGCCGCGATCAGCGGGTCGCGCCCCCCAGGAGCGCTGCTGGCCCGGCTCCTCTCGGTTCCCGCCCGTCCTCGGCCAACCAACTCAGGCAGCGCCTTCAAGTGCTCACGGCCACCTCCTCGAGGCGGCAGAGGGGGCCAGAAGCGGCGCCGACAGCACACGCGCCTCCCACCCGTGGCCCCGCGCCCCCTCCGGCTCTGCAAACAGAACAAAGGTGCAGGGGCCACCCCGGGTCACGGGCAATCGGCGTCCAGCAAAATCCGGACGGTTGAAACGAACGTCACAAGCCCGGGGTCCTGGCGTCGCCCTGATCCTGCCCCTGCCCCAGCCTCCCCCCACGAGGCGTGGGCAGGGCCGGCACTGCGGGGCCACACGGCCAGACCTGCTGCCCCTGGTGCATGCTCACGAGCTCTTCCGGAATCTGCTGCAACTTCTCAGTGTGGTGATGAAGCTTTTTCTCCCCTTTGAAGCCAACCCAGGTCGCTCTCCTTCCTCAGAAAGGCGCCACAGCTCCCTGACTGAGCCTGAGGTCTGAGGGAAAGGACCCATGGAAAGGCACGGTCAGAGCCCAGGGGAGCACTGAGCACCTGAGGCACAGTGCTCACCGCCCAGGACCGAGGGGGCAGTGCTGACCGCCCAGGACCGAGGGGGCAATGCTGACCGCCCAGGACCGAGAGGGCAGTGCTGACCGCCCAGGACCGAGGGGGCAGTGCTGACCGCCCAGGACCGAGGGGGCAGTGCTGACCGCCCAGGACCGAGGGGACAGTGCTGACCGCCCACGACCGAGGGGACAGTGCTCACTGCCCAGGACCGAGAGGGCAATGCTGACCGCCCAGGACTGAGGGGACAATGCTGACCGCCCAGGACCGAGGGGACAGTGCTGACCGCCCAGGACTGAGGGGACAGTGCTGACCGCCCAGCACTCAGGATCTAGGGAGCAGCGTCTGACAGGAAGGGCTTCGCCTCGGCTGAAGAGGCTCCGGGAGGAACAGCTGGAGCCCACGCACCCCAATCTGTCCATCTGTCCACTCAGCCGCATTTGCCTGTCAGGGTTTTCGGGCCACGGCCATCACCATGGTTCCTGTGTGTAGGTGGCAGTGGGAGAGCCAAGGCCTTCTCCGAGTCCCCTGAGCCTCGTCACCATCTGTGCAGCGGGACGACGGTCACCTGTGCCAGGCAGCGGAACTGAGGCCCAGCGGCTAAGAAACTCATGCAAGCTCAGAGAAATCTGAGGTGTCAGAGTCGAGAGAAAAAGGAGGAGGTGCGCTGACTCCCAGACCCATGCACGGCAGTACAGGACTCGGCCCCTAAGGAAGGTTCTAGAACACCAAAGCCGGGAGCCCCAAGGAGCAAAGGGATTAGGGGCTGAGGCTCCAGGATCAGCAAGCGCGAACACAGGCTGAGTCACTCTCCAAACACAGTCATTCTATCTGCAGGGGCTCACATTCCTGCTGCACACGGGCATCCCCCAGAGGGGCCTATGGGCACCGGCAAGAGTGACCAGCCGGCCAACCAGCACCTAATAAGGAATACCAGAGGGAGGGAGACAGAGACAGAGACAGACAGAGACAGAGAGAAAAGAAACAGACACGTGCTTTGCCAGCCGAGATCTTCACACCTATGTTTTGACATGTACTAACCCTGTCCAGTGACTACAGAAACTTGCCAGGAGTCACTACTCCATCTCACCATTTTTGGGGGGGATTTTATTTTTATTTATTTGGTCTTGGGCCACAGCCAGCAGTGCTCATGGGTCAGGCGAATGCAAGGCAAGTGCCGTCCCCGCTGTATGTTCCTGCACGAAGGGACAGGTGCAGTTTCTGTGGATGGACCAAAACTTCCTTCAAACACTCCTGACATGCACTTATGATGCCCAGGAATTCGCCCTCAGTGAGGCTGGAGACCCTATTTCCTGCATGCATGACATATGTGCTCGGACAGTCAGAATCAGGCCACGTCCCCCCAATCAGGGCACGCCCAGTGAGATTCTGAAGGGGAAAGACACCTTCAACGGAATGGCCTCAATTGCCCAGGACTCCAGACGGAAAAGAAACACAAATTGAAGCGAGAAGGTTCCCCGATGACGCTGTGAGAGCCCAAAGCTTCAGTCAAAACGCAGCATCAAACGAAGGCCCAAGGGAACAGTTGGAAGGAAACTAGCTCTAAGCACCAAGTTCCTGCAATTGGAAAGACTGGGCTCAGGCCACCCACCGGCACCCACGGAACCAGGGACTGGGAGCCGTCCTTCTGCCAGGGGCCATCTGGCTATGCAGCATGCCATTCACAGGCCCTATGACCCGGTCGGGTGGGCGGGGGGCAGCTGGCGGAGACGCATGCGCGTCTGTCCCCGCAATCAGGCCCAGACCACAGGAACCCGTGACGCTCTCCCCACTGCACGCCATGGACATGAGCTGCAGGAGTGTCCACCGTGGGGCCTCGATGGAGATCAGCGTCGGGGGACATACGGGGGCCCGTGAAGGATCCAGCTGCGCCTCTTCTGGGTACAGAGACACACAGGAGAAAGAAGCCGTGACCTCAGGACAGACGAAGGAGAAGCACACGGGGCTACATGGAAGGGTTGGAGTATGTTTTGTTACAACCACATAAACTGCCCCTTTTCTAGAAGGACACCAGTTCACACACATGCGCACACGCTGGCGATCATCCCGTCCTACACTCTCGGCAGCACAGACGGGCCTGCGGGCATCACTTAGGAGCAGAACACCCAGGCCGTGTGGAAGGCGGGAGCCTGAGGAGCCGGGCGCCAGGCAGGGCCCCAGCAGGGCGACGAGGGCCGAGCATCGGGGGGTGTTGGTCCAAAGGCACGAACAGCGCATGGCTGCAGGACAGCCAGGACACGCTGGCCTGGCACGTGGCGGACGCGGGCTCAGTCCTCGGCACCCCCGAGCCCCATCAGGAGAGAGCCCCGAGCACAGAGCCCGGAGTGAGTCCTGAGGCACCCCCGGGCATGACCCCAAGACAAAAACAGCCACAAAAAGCGTTGTAGGGGCTGAAGCGTCTACGTGAGAGCAGATCTCAACTAACCCCTCCAAAAAAGAAATGGGGGGAGGGACTGGAGCAACAGCACAGCGGGGAGGGCGTTTGCCTTGCATGCGGCCGACCCGGGTTCGATTCCCAGCATCCCATAGAGTCCCCCGAGCACCGCCAGGAGTAATTCCTGAGTGCAGAGCCAGGAGTAACCCCTGTGCGTCGCCGGGTGTGACCCAGAAATCGGGGGGGAAAAAAAGTAAGGGGAGCTCGGCTGTGTGGCAGGGCGGGCGCGGCGAAGCAGCGACACTGCACCCAGGCAGCGAACAGAAGGTGCCCTTCAGCCCACACAGTCACCCGCCGCTCTGCCCTGGGAGGACGAGGAGCCGTGCGCAGCCACGGACACTGTCACGTCAGCGCTGCCCCCAGGAGCACCCACGTGGCCGGCCCTGCGCAGCATCATGGGGCCAACCAAGTCCCTCCCCGCCACGCCCGGGGGTCCTCGCTGCCAGGGCACCGGGCCCTGCCTCCGTGGCAGGATTCTGGCGCTTTCCACAGAGGGAAGCGGGGACCCCGCCCCCGCGGCCGGCGCTCCAAAAGCACAGTCCGCGCCAGATGGAGAGAAGCTCCGTGTGGGCACCGAGCTGTGCCCGGATGGCGCCCCGAGCCCCGCCTCCGCGCCGGCCCCCACACGGGCGCGGCTCCCGGCTGGCAGAAGAGCCGCTGCGCCCCTGCTCCGGGTCGGCAGAGGTCACTCGTGCCGCCGCTGACACGCACAGCCACGGCGCCCATGCGGGAAGGCGGGATTCACATCAGTGGGCGGGTTCTGCCACGCCGTCCTGGGGCCACCGAGACTGACGCCCGTCACGGCATGTGGTCCCCAACGAGTGTGACCCTCACTCTCCCTGAAGCCCCTCTGAGCTCCCGGCGGGGGGACGCTCCCGCACCCCAACCTGGCCAGTGCCCAGGGACCAGCCAGCAAACCCAGGACAGAGCAAGCAGCTTCTCCCGCACAACGGCGCCTCCTCCAGGGAGGGCGGGAACGTGCCCACAGCACCTCCCACGTGGTGGCCTGAGGACGGAGGGACCTCCACCGTCCCCTGGGGTCACGCCATGGGGGTCGAGAACTGACCACCAAAGCACACTGCCCACCGTGCTTCGACAGACTCACGCGGGCGGAAACCTCAAGGCAGGGGGAGGCCGGAGGCCCGAGTGCAGGGGGGGCGGCCAGAGCCCCAAGTACAAGGGGGCGGCCGGAGCCCCGAGTGCAGGGGGGCGGCCAGAGCCAAGGGCCCGGAAGACGCAGGCTGGGGATGACGCGGCTCGAGGCTTTAGTGAAACTAGTGCTGGGTTTGGGGGGTCCCCGCCCCCCGCTGGGACCCCCTAGCGCGGAGGGCAGGGTCTCACCAGGCCCAGCCACGGCGGGTCACCAGCCAGCAGAGCGGCTGAGCGCAGGGGTGTGCAGAGACGGGGCACCCGCCGCTCTGCCCAGGGGCTCCCTGGAGATGGGCACGCGCTGCCCTGAAGGTCGAACAGTGGCCCTGTCCCACCAAGCCCCTCGGCTTGCTCACCCCTGGCCTCGGGCCGGAAAGGACCCTCACCCGCCTCGTCCTCGAGGGTCAGAGCCATCTCCCGGGACACTGCGAGGCCGCCGTCTGCTCCGCAAGTCCATCCCCCTCAGGACAGGGCACTCGCCTTGCAGCCCGTGCCGCAGTGCTCCGAGTGGGTGCCGCGCCCCCCCCCCCCCCCACGGCCTGGGCGCCGACAGAGGCGGGGGTAGCAGGTTCCGGCCCGGAGAGTCTCTGCGCTCAGCGTCAGACCCGGGCATGGACGCCTTCTGCGGACACCCTGGGGCCCGGCGCATGCTGCGCCTTAGAGGTCTCTACAGTCTTGTCATTCCTCTATCCCCTCGCCGGGAGTCCCGGGGTCGCAGGCTCCTGGCTGCACGAGGGCCAAACTTCTGGGCCTCCCGCTTGTGCCCGCGCCCGAGCCACTGGGCGGTCTTCGGGACGCCGATGCTTTCTCCGGCTGCCCAGGAAACATGGGCTCCCTCCGCGGGGCAGAAAGGGAAACGGGCTGAGCTTTAAAACAGACCGTCTCATTGATTTCAGGTTTCCCCTCAGGCGTCGTCTCTCGTCCACGCGGGTTCCGGCTTCTCAGGACAGCCCCGAGGAGGGCGGCCCGGAGGGGCACCGGGAAACCAGGGCCCCCCACCCTCCCTCTGCATCTGCCACAAGGCTCTGTAAGCCCCCCAGGCTGGAGGCCGTGCTGGCCGTGAAGAGACCCCGGATATGGAGACGCTCTCCTCCACCGCACCCTCCTGCGTGGGCACTCGGGGGTCAGCGGGCAGCCGTGTGCAGGACGGGGGTGCCTCTCGGGCCCCGTGCCACAGACCCGGGGCTCACGGGCCAGGAGGGGCCCCTGTGAAGCGGGTACAGGCAGCTGGGTGCACGCGGGGCAGCCTGGCTCTGCAGAGGGTGCTCCGAGAGAAGCAACAGGCACCGGGACAGGGCTGTCACCTGGGCCTCAGCACCACGGAACCCGCGTTCCCCATGAGCCGCTAACGACCCGCTGCCCCACGGAACCCGCGTTCCCGCTGAGCTGTTGGTGACTCGCCGTCCCGGGCGTGGGGCTGGAAGGACGGGGCAGCATCGCCACATGGCCCTGGGAGCGTGGGGGCTGTGAGAGGGACCCAGGACGTGGGAGCAGGATGTGAAGAAGGACCACGACGGGCTGTGTCTCCCCTGGGAGGGACAGGAATGTGAGAGCGGTCACCCTGCTGGCCCCACCCTCTATTTCTGCCAGGAAAGCCACGCAGATGTCTGGTGCCACAGCAGCCATTTTGCAACCTTGAGGTGGCAAGAAGCCGAGACGGAAGGTCCAGCCCTGGCGCTGCAGGGCCGAGGCAGCCGGACCCCTGCCTGCAGCGGGCACTGCCCACCTCTGGGCTTCCAAGTCCGCACAAAGGCCCTCCCGGTTAACGCCGGGCAGGCGCACTGTCCTCGCGTCTGCAGTGAGAGCCACGAGCAGCCGGAGGGGGCACTCGCCGTGCCCGGCCACCCCCCGGGACCCCCGGGTTCAGTGGGCTTGTTGGTACGTGTGGCTCTGTCGTGCCTTCACTTTCTCAGACCCGATCCTGGCCCCGAGAGTCTCCTCCCGGCTTCTGTGTCAACACAGTAACACTACCGGCCCTGGCCCCGGCTCCGGCCTAAAGCGGATTGACCCGGAAGGCGGACTCTGACCAGACACCAGCAGGGTCCTCTCCCCGGGCTTCTGACTCTGGTCGATGGTGAGCACGGTGGCAGCTGTGTCCTCTGCGGGGCTCCTGAGCACTGTTGGACCCCCCCCCCGCGGGTCCCTGAGAAGCAGGGGACGGTCAGGACAGCCACTGGCCTCTGGGCCACACCCTGTGGGGCTCCGGGCAGCCCAGGCAGCCTGCACACGAGGTCTGTGCCCCTCGCACGGAGCCAGGCCTTCACGCAGGTCCTGAGAGCTCTAAGCCGGAAGCCGTCGGCCCACCCGGGAGACCCCGAGACGCCCCCAGAGATCAAACATGCACCCAGGGACCTGCCACCCGCGGGCATCCGTACCCGTTTCCCAAGAAAACAGATGTCCGACAGCAAGTGTGTATGGGACAGTGGACCCCAGGCCTTGTCCTCTCTGTGATCGGGAGTCAAAGGTGACCACAGTGACCCCCTGGACATCTCGCATCCCCCTGCCCTGCTCCAGTGCAGGAGCTGGCATCTGTCCTCACTTTTTTTTTTTTTTACTTTTTTGCTTTCTGGGTCACACCGGGGGATGCTCAGGGGTTCCTCCTGGCTCTGCACTCAGGAATTACTCCTCCTGGCAGTGCTCAGGGGACCCTGTGGGATGCTGGGAATCGAGCCCAGGTCGGCCGCATGCAAGGCAAATGCCCTCCCCGCTGTGCTCGCTCCAGCCTCTGTCCTTCTCACCTGGCTGCCACCCCCCCAGCTGCAGTTCGCACGTTGCAGGATTTCACCATTCCCCAAACTACAATAACGAAAGGGAAAAGTGCCTGCCAAGCCGGGGGCGGGACCCGGACCCTGGCCGAGGGGAAGCCCCACTGCCGCAGGGCAGGAACATCAGAAGCCTGACACTGTCACCGTCAACGTCCTAAGTCACGGTGCCTTCAGACATTTTAAAAATAAAGCAATAAAACTGAAAGCAGAGTTGAAAAGGGAAAAGAACGAGCCTCCTCTGGGCCTCCCCGGAGCCCGTGCGTGCGTGAAGGTAACGGCCCTGGTGACGCCTCTAAATCACACCGAGTCGCTCAGCTGCGTGGGAACGGGGAGGAACGGGGAGGAACGGGAGACATCGCTGCCGCCCAGTGCCGGGAGAGGCGAGGACGGGCCAGGCCGGGGCCCGCCGTGCCCTCACCCAGAGGCCCCTGCCGGGAAATCCTCGCAGCTGACCAGGGAACAAGTCAGCACAGGACTCGAAGAAATGCTCCTGCGAGCACTGATTTAGAGCTGGCCAGAGTGGAGCCTGAGTCAGCCCTCAGACGTCTGGCCAAGGAAAATCATTTCTCCAGGAGAAATTTCGCTCTAGCCCAGAACCCCCGCAGGTGACGTGCCAAGAAACACAGGCGACAGCCTCACCCGCACGGGCAGGAACGAGGCCCATTCCGGCGCCAGCGCTGCCAAGGAGGCGAAACTGGACAGGCCAGTCCGGAGGCCGAGTGTCACCAGGCCCCGGGGAAACGTGTTTTTATGGGTTTTTACGTAACAGGAAGTAGGATGGAGACTTGCACAGAAGGCGAAGCGAGAATTCAATTGAAAAATAAAAGGCCTAGAAATAAACCCCGACGGAAAGGAGCACTGGGGGCCTGAGGGGGAGCCTGGGACAGTGTCTCCCCCGCCCCGGGAGGGTCCGGGAGCTCGGGAGACGCCTCCAGCGAGCGCTCAGCAGAGACGCAGAGACGGAGAGGCCGGCAGGCCTGGTGAGGACGCGGCTCCTGGGCTCTGCCTGAGCCCCGGTAGGAAGCGACCCGGGATGGCTGCCAGGCCCAGTCCACTCCCGCTGGCCCAGCAAACACCGCCCCGGCCGGGCCACGGGAGCCCCACGGTCAGTCTCTGAGCCAGCCTGAACTGGCGCCTGGAAAAACAAGTCAGATCTCCAGCTGCACCAGGGGACCTGGAGTATTTCCCTTAGGAGGTGTGGGGGGATCCCCAAGGGACCCCGGGCTCAGGGAACCCCGTGATCTTCCGCCTAGGGGGCCCCACCGCTCCACGAGTGGACCCAGTCACCTGCGGAGGGAGGGGAGGGGAGCATGCAAGCGGTACCGGGGTCCAACTCGGGGAGCCGAGCCCACAAGGCGTGTGCTGCAGTCCTCCGAGTACCTCTGCGGCCCCCAAAGCGAGCACTTTCATGTACGAGCATCGAGGCCAGAGCCACAGTGAAGCGGGGAAGGCACGGGGTCGGCCCCCGGCACCACGGCTGGTCCCCCAAGCCCCACCTGAGTGCACGGCCAGAAGTAAGCCCTGAGCACCCTCAGATGTGGCACAAAAACAGTGAAAATAAAAAATCAAATTTGAGTATTTACCATTCACACACCCTTTCAGGTCTAAAGATCGTTCTTCAAAGCAGAAGGAACCTGATCCCAGAGGGATCCTTGTTTTAATGACAGTATGAACAGAAACGCTATCAGGGTGCCAAGTTTAAGTCAGAAATAAATAAGAGGCGCACATTGAGAACAGCAGAAGCACGCGAGGAGGGCGCGCGACAGGAACCCCCGTGCTCGGCGGAGCTCTGAGGCCGGGGTGGCCGTGAAGGGACCCTCCAGCCACCGGGGCGGGCGGTGAGGAGCAGCCAGCAGCCCCCCAGACTGAAGAAGGCAGCAAAGGGCCCCGAGGCTAAAACTACCCTGGGCTCCCCAAGCACACAGCGCGGTGCACACTGGCCTTCGCGCCTTGCTCAAGAGCTGCGCTCTGGACCCCGGGGGCAGCTCATGGGAAAGTTCAAGCCGGGGGCCAGAGAGGCAGTGCCGAGGGGAAGGGGCTCGCACCGCACTCAGCCGCACCAGGCTGCAGCCCTGAGCACTGCCAGCGTGTGCTCCGCCCACCCTCCTAAAACAGTTCCAGACAAAGAGGAACAGAGCCAGAGCCATAGGGCAGTGGGTAGGGCGCTCGTGTCGCATGCAGACAACCCAGGTTCGACCCCCTGGCACCCCAGATGGTCCCCTGAGCACCCTCTCACCACCACCATTAGGTGTGACCCCCAAACCAATATATATATCACGTTGCTCATCGATTTGTTCGGGCGGGCACCAGTAACATCTCTCATTGAGAGACTTGTTGTTACTGTGTTTGGTATATCCAATACACCACGGGTAGCTTGCCAGGCTCTGCCGTGCAGGTGGGATACTCTCGGTAGCTTGCCGGGCTCTCTGAGAGGGGCGGAGGAATTGAACATGGGTCGGCTGCGTGAAAGGTGAACGCCCTACCGCTGTGTTATCACTCCAGCCTTATATATATATGTGTGTGTGTGTGTGTGTGTATGCATGTATGTAAATTCTCACGTGGATCAATTTTCACGTGGGTATGTCATTCAGATGGAACCGATTTCAGACAGGAGATAAAGACGAACCATACACGAGGAGAAAACGTGTAGTTCACCAGGAAGTGACCGTGACTTCTTCGTGCCTTCATTAGCACCAGCTCAGTACACCTTAAAGTCAGCGCAGGAATCCCGAAAGACGGGGCCAGAGCGACAGCACAGCCAGGACTGTGGCTGGGGGTGTAGTTGAATTTAAAAAAAAAAAAAAAATTCTAGGCAGTAAAAAGAATTTGTGGCGAGCAATTCTCCAAGTCCCAGCGCTCAGCCACGGTGGGGACAGCCTCGTCGGGCCCCCACATCAGGAGAAACTGGGTACGAGAAGCCTTCCGACCACGGACGAGGCGGGCAGGGTCCAAGCCGCCCGGGAGGGGAGACGGAGGATGAGGGGCAGCTGCGAGCACGTGTCCTCTACACGCAGGCGGGTCCTGGCGGCCGGGCTGCTCCAGGCCCGCAGGCTGTACGGACACGGTACGACGCATCTCAGGAAAGAAGCCCAGAAGCTCCCGCCCGGCATGAGAAGGGGCCGCCCCCAAAGCCAGAATCCACGGAGCTGGAGCGTGGCTGCGAGGAGCAGGACAGGGGCTCGGAGTCTGAGGGTCACGTTCAGTGTGAGAGAGACAGAACCCAGGGCCGGGAGGGGCGCCCGGCACGGCAGCGCCCCGCAGTACCTGGCCCCACGTGGAGCCGCCAGGAAGGGCCCGTGGGCCCCTGGGCGCACCTGGGAGGCCCAGAGCAGGGAAAGAAGGAAAACAGTGAGGGGCAGAGACGGAAAGAGTCAAGGGACTCACTCAGCAAGCGAGAGCAGGAGCGTAGGAGCCGCGCCCGTCCCTTCCCGGGGAAACGCAGCCCGAGAGACGGGGCCGTTGGCAGAGCGCCCGGGCGGGCCAGTTCACTCCACGCCAGCGTCTACCGGGTCTGCGGCAGGCGTGCCCTTCCGGGAGCCTCTGCTCCCACTGCTGAGGGGCCGCGACTACAACAAGCCCCTGAGCTAAAGGGTGAACCCTCCTGCCCTGGAAGGACGCAGAGGCCGTGTGAAGGGGAGTGAGGGCAGCGGGCAGCCTCCCCGGACACCACAGGCACAGCCGAGCTGGAGGGGCAGGGCACCAGCTGTGGCATGGAGAGCCAGAGCCCAGAGCTCCGGCACGCACACACACACACACATGCATGTATGCACATGCACACCAACACATATACATACATGCATGCACACACATACATGTGTGCACACATACATACATGTTATGCACATGCACACAGATGCATGCACACATGCATTAAGACACAGCACATGCACATTCAAATACACACGTACATGTGCATGCACACATGCACCAATAGACATACATGTGCACATGCACACACAGGCACACAAACACACATACATGCATGTACATTCACACAAACTCCATGCATGAATGTGCACATACATATATGCATACGTGTGTGCACACATATGCACACACTTATATATAAGCACGTACGCATACACACACACATACATGCACACACACCGCACGCCAAGAATCCAGAGAGCAGAAGGGAGAAGACGAAGGTGTGACACCAGCAGGGAGGGTGCGAGGCCCCAGGAGCACGTGAGCCGCTGTGGCCCCGAGCCAGTGGCTGTTCCCCGGGGGTCCCCAACCCCGAAGCTCGTCTCTGCACCCACCGCGGGCTCACTCCTGACGCCCCTGCTGCTGTCCGGCCGGACAGCGTCGGGACTGGCCTGCACCCCGGCCGCCCGCCCCCCGCTCGCGCACTAATTTTAGAAAACCGATTAGCTGGTTCTCCCTAACTGTGTTATTGTAGCTGGGGTCACGTTTCTCACGGAAACTATGGCAACAAAACTCCAGGATCCTCCCGGCAGGCGGCAAGCGGAGTTCCCAAGGCCGGGCTGGGGCTGTGGGGAGGCGCGGGGCCCCGGGCCCATCCGCGGGGCTGCTGGGGTGGGCCGGGTGGGCCGGGGAGAGCGGGGCCTCGGCCTCGGCGGCTGAGACAAGTGTCACCCACGGGAACATTTTTAGACACGTGTAATTTTAGCAGCACAAAACATGCAGACATTTCAGAGGCACCCAAATTGGAACTCAAATGTGCCCGGAAAAATACCAGCCGGGCCCGGGAACTCGAGTCGCAGAGGGAGAAAAGGGCCCCAGCCCCCGCGGGGGCACCTGGAGCCAGGGGCCGCTCTCCAACACGGGGGTCTCCGCGGCTCAAGCAGGGCCCGACACCCTCCCCGGGGCCCAGGGGCAGCGCCTGCCGGCCGCGCCGTGACCCAGGGAGGCGGGCGGCCAGATAAGCAGCGCTTCCCGCTTCCTTCGGGCCGGATGGGGGTGGCCCCCGGCCCCTCGGCGCTGAAACCCCGCGGGGCCCAGCCAGCTCCAGCTGCCGCCACTGAGCCGGGCCTGGAACTTTCCAGCTGACGGTGTGTGACGCTGGCAGGAAGCTGGGGGGCGGGGCCCATCCTGAGAGCCTGAGTGGGCGCCCAGGGGCACGGCCCCCCAGCCCCCTGCAGCCTGCCCAGGGACCCTGCAGAGCCCCTGAGAGCTGCCGGGTCACGCCTCACCCCGCTTCTCTCACACCCGGGCCCACCTCAGCCCCGCCCGCAGTGCAAATGTGGGTGTGCACGGGTGTGCACAGGTGAGTGTGTGAGGGTGAGTGCACGTGAGGGTGACGGAGTGTGCGTGAGGATGATGTACACAGGTGTGCGGGTGTGAGTATGCAGGTGTGTGTGAATGCAGTGGGGGAGTGCAGGTGTGTGTGGAGGTGGACGGGTGAGAGTGTGCAGGGGGGCTTGTGTGGATGAGGGAGTGTGTGGAGGTGAGTGAGGGGACTGTGCAGTGTGTATGAGAGTGTGTGGGATGTGTGACTATGCGGGTGTGTGTGAGAATATGTGGGGTGTGTGTGCACAGGGTGTGTGTGTCTGAAAGTGTGCAGGGTGTGTGTGAGAGAGTGTGTGGGTGTGCGTTGTGTGTGTCTGAGAGTGTGCAGGGGTCTGTGTGTGTGTGCGGGGGTGTGTTTGTGGGTGTGAATGTGTGTGCGCAAGGTGTGTATGTACGAGGGGTGTGTGTGTTGGTGTGCGGTGTGTGTGTCTGAGAGTGTGCAGTGTGTGTGTGAGCGTGCGGGGTGTGTGTGAGTATGTGGGGTGTGTGTGTGGTGTGTGTGTCTGGGTATACAGGGTGTGTGTGTGAGGGTGCGGGGTATGTGTGGGTGTGTAGTGTGTGGGGGTGTGTAGTGTGTGTGTGTCTAAGACTGTGCGGTGTGTGTGAGTGTGCAGGAATGAGTGTGTGTGTGAGTGTGCGGGGGTGTGTGGGAGTGTGTCTGAGCGTGCGGGGTGTATGGGGGTTGTATGTGAGTGTGCGGGGGTGTGTGTGTGTGTGAGTGTGCGGGGGATGTGTGCATGGGTGTGAGTGTGCAGGGTGTATGTGTGGGGGGGGGTGTCTGAGCGTGCGGGGTGTGTGTGAGTGTGCGGGGTGTGTGTGGGTGTGCGTGTGGGGCGCAGGCTGCCGCGGGTTCGTGGCTGCGGGAGGGGGTGGGGCGCGTGGGGGCGGCTCCCTCCCCTCGCAGCTTCCCGTGTCGCCCAGGACGGCCTATCACAGGCCTGACCCCTCAGGGCGCCCGCGGGACAGGCTGGTAAATCTGGAAGAAGGATTAGAAGAACCCGCTAATCTTTTGATTAAACTGGGATTGGTTTCGTGAGGGGGGGGCTGCGGCCGGCGGCAGGTGGGCCCCGGGAGTCGCTCCCTCTGGGGCTGGGTCCTGGGGAGGCGGGAACCTTGTTGCTCAGCAACAAGGACACAGGCGCGAGGGAGGGGGTCTGAAGGGGCGCAAGGGCAGCGGGGTCAGGGTCACTCTGCCCAGACGACCTGTCCGACCTGTCCCTCCGGTCCCCGGGCTGCCTCCTCTGTGCGCTGCATCCCGGCCCAGAAATGCCCCCCAGCCCGCCCCGCCAGGCCCTGGACCCCCAGACTCCTCTGTGAGCTGCATCCCGGCCCAAAAACGCCCCCCGGCCCGCCCCGCCAGGCCCTGGACCCCCAGACTCCTCTGTGAGCCGCTGACCGTCTCTGTCAGGGGAGCACAGGTTCCAGCCACCTCACTAAACTCCCCGGGACAGACAGGGAAACTGAGGCCTGGCAGTGGAAGAGACCCCGGAGGGTGGGGCTGAGGCCACAGCCCTGGTCTCCGGCCCCCGCGGCCCCGGGAGCGAGGGGCAGGCGCACGTCTCACCCCGCCACGGACACGCACTCTCCCCCGAGGCCTCTCAGAGCCCCCCGGCCGGCAGTGGCTGTGCCGGACACGACCCGCCGGGGCGGACGGAAGGAGCCGGGCCCACCCCGGGACGGCCGGACTCCCCCACACCGCCCGCCCCGCCCGCCCGACGCCCTCCTGCAGGTTCTTGCTCCCCGAGGGGGGCCGGGGGCGGGCACGTGACCTGCAGAGCCAGTGGGGGGGGCGGGGGCACCATCTGCCCGTCACGTGGGAGGCGGCCCCACCCCTCCCGGCCCCGACTCTGGCCCTGCTCGCACCAGCATCCCCCAGGTACCCCAGGAGCCCCTGGATTCACTCCACACCCAGCCACCTGGGTGGGCACAGGGGCAGCACACCCGCACCCCGGCGGGCACCCTCGCCAGTCCTCGTGCCCGCCTGCGGGGGCCTGGCAGACCTGGCAGTGCTCGGAGCAGCGGGAGTCTCCGGGCCCACCCCCGTCTCCCTGGGCACTGGACTTGGAGGCCTCGGCGCCTGGGTCAGCGCTGGGTAAACTGAGGCATGTGGCATTGCTCCACGTGGGGAACCCCGAGACGGCTGGGGTGATGCATGGCCGCCCCCAGGCTGCACTCGGAACCCTGTGGTGGGTTCGGGGTCCTGCCGCCCCCCTCAGGTCTGGACACGGGTCAGAGAGACCCGAGAGCTCCCAGCACCGGCCACAGCTCAAGGCCAGGGCCCCCCATGGCATCAGCGCCCGCCCGGACACCGGTGGCCACCGCGGCCCCAGCTCAGGGTGCCCCCGGGCATCGCCGCCTGCTCCCTCCCATTTCTCCCTCTTTCCCCATGGAAACTCACAGTTCCTAAAAATCCGGACTAGGCCCCATCATCCACCTGCCCGGCAGGGGGCCCAGGGATCAGGGGCCCCCACCGAGCACGAGAAGGGCCCGGGTTCGAGCTGGACATTCCCGCTCGGCGCCCCCGGGCCCCGGCACGAAGGCTCCACACGGTACACCTGAGTGATGAGTTACTGACCCACCGGGAGGCCTGAGCACACGCCCGTCCCCAGGCCCTGGCCCAGGGCCCCGATCGACCCCCAGCCCAGACCATCCGACGCCAAGGAGCACCTCGATGCGGCAAGTGGGGTCACGGCTGGGGTCGGGCCCGGGGCTCGTCCACACAGGGCGGCGACCACACAGCCGCACGTCAGGCAGGACGACAAGCAAAGCGGCCTCCCGGAAGTCACCATGGGGGGCATGGGGGGGTTTGCAGGAGACCACCAGGGCCCACGGCAGGGACTGTCAACGCCGAAGCCCACAGCTGCCAAGGGCTTCCGGAGACCGTCGCCCCAGGGCGCAGGGGACACCACGACCCCCTCAGGCCGCTCGTGTGCCCGGGCCCACAGCCCACTTCTCGTGTGCGAGCCACGGGTGGCGCTCACAGGCCCCGCGGCCACCCCGACCACGGCCCTGAACGCCTGATGCATTTTCCAGACACCAGCGCCGAGAGCCGACGCCTTCAGAGACAGGGACGGCGCCAGCGACGCCCGCCCAGAGAGACGCGCCGGCCGCACCTTCCAGAGCGCCCGGGGAGCGAGGCCCCACGCGGGAGGCGCCCACTTACCTCGGAACTTCTTGGGGGGGCTGTTCAGGTCCCCGGCTTCTGGCTGCACCACACAGCGATCATCCACCAGGCTGCGGGAAGACAGACGAGAGGGACACGGGGTCAGCAAAAGCCATTCGCCTGGCGGGCACGGCCCAGGGTCAGGGGTCAGGGGCCAGGGGTCAGCCGGCGGCTCAGGGGGGAGGGGAACAGGGTGTGCCCACGCAGGCAACGGTTCACTCCCCAGCACCACACGCCCCCTGATCCGAGCACCGCCACCGGGAGCTCTGAGGGCCCACGGCAGGCAGACGGGGACCACCAGGGCAGCCCCGGGCCCCCGAGCCGCCGTCAGGAGCTGACCAGGGCTGCTGTGTGGGGCACAGGAGTCAGGGACTGGACTCCTCAGAGCTGGAGACGCACACGGAAGGTCACCCTTGAAACACACAGAAGGGGATGCCCGGAGACGGAGAGCACCCCAAGACTCAGCACGCCCACCCAAGCACCCCAGGGCCAACCCTTCCCCATCGAAGCCCCATGGTATCACTCCTCAAGGGCACAGGACAACTGTGACTGAACCCAGAGAACACACAAACACAGGCACACACACGCATACACACGCACACGCACACGCAGATACACATATGCACATGCGTGCACACACATAAGCACGCAAACATGCACACGCGAACACACATCACACACAGGCATACACAGGCACACATACACAAGGCATGCATGCACATATGCACGCACACATGCGCACACGTACATGCACACACATGCACACACAGGCATGCACACAGGCACACACACACAGGCACACACATGCACACACAGGCATGCACACAGGCGCACACACACAGGCACACACATGCACAGGCAAGCATGCTCAGGCACACACACATGCACATACAGGCACACACACACTCACAGAGGAACACACAAGAGCCAGACACGGAGGTCCCAGCGTCTGCACAGCTCACTTACAACAGAGGAGCCGAGAGAAGAGAACAGAAGCGTCTCCTCCCCGAGGGCACGGGAGGGGCCCTAGCGAGAGGCCAGCCGGGAGGACGGCGTGGCCAACCCCGGCCCCGCCAGAGTCTCCCCTGAGCTCAGAGCCGGCCAGGTGTGGCCCCAAGCCCCAAAGACAGAAAACAGACACACAAACAAAGAAATGGTGCTGGGACGATCATCGGCCACTTGCGAGAGGACCAGACCCGTCCCACGCCGTGCACGTAGTGTAACCAGGACGGGTTCCGGACTGCGAGTCAGAACCAAGTCTACAAAGACGCGGGAGCAAACGCCCCCCCTGGCTGCAGGGCTGTCCTCGGCAACTAACTCAAGGCCACTCGCAGGGAAACAACAGCAAGAGGAACAAACATGGCCACGGCAAGTGGAAAAGCTCCGAGGCTGTGCGGGAAACGACCAGGCGGGCAGAGCACGGGTGCGAGCGGGAAGAGAAGGAGCCGAGACCCGAGATTCCTCTCAACACGACAAGCCCCGCTGCTCCAAAAACAGGCCGCCAAGGCCACGTGGGGAAAACGGGCCTGCCACTGGCCATGAGGGAAACGCAAACCGAAGCGCAGGTGAGGCCACCAGCCCTCGGCCGGAGAAGGGCCAGACACAAGCGGGCCCTTGAGGGTGTGGGCGAGTGCGTCTCCTCCAGCCGGCCTCAGTGCCCGGGCCCGGCCCTGCCGGAAACAGCCGTGAGACCAGCGCGTGGCCAAGCAGAAGGCGGCCCCCAGCACGGAGTCGGGCAGGCCCTGAGCACTGCCCGGTGTGACTCTGAGACGGTTAAGGAGTGGTCTCGGGGGCGGAAGAGAGAGCACGGTGGAGAGGCGCTGGCTTCACACGCAGCCAACCCAGGTTTGATCCCCGGCATCTCACAGGGTCCCGGACCACCAGGACCGACTCTGAGTGTCGTCAGAAGAAGCCCCTGAGGGGCTGGAGCGATAGCATAGCGGGTAGGGCATTTGCCTTGCACGCGGCCAAACCGGGTTCGATTCCCAGCGTCCCATATGGTCCCCTGAGCATGGCCAGGGGTAATTCCTGAGTGCAGAGCCAGGAGTAACCCCTGTGCATCGCCAGGTGTGACCCAAAAAGCAAAAAAAAAAAAAAAAAAGAAGAAGAAGAAGAAGAAGAAGTAGCCCCTGAACATCGCCAGGTGGGACCCATAGCCCCAGACAAACAGAAGACCTTAGGGCCTGGGCTGGAGCTAGGGAGGAAAATCTCCCCCAGAAGGGCCACGGGGCAGAGGGCAGGGACACCCCGGAAGGGAGGCACAGGCGTGTGGGCCCCGGAGGGCGTGACGGGGCCGGAGTCACACAGTCGGGAAGGGGCAGAGCCCGACACCATCCGGGACTGGACACCCAGGGCCTGCGCCGACCCCTGAGGAGGCCACAAGGCAGGGAGCTCAGGCCAGTGACTCAGGGGCCCAGGAGGGGCCGGGGCACCGTGACTGGAGCCAGAAGGCCACGACGAGCAGAGACTCATGCTCCCCCCATGTGCTCTGGAGAGGGTCTGTGCTCCCCCTGCACTGCTCTGCTATAGGATGTGCTCCCCCCACAGTGCTCTGGATAAGGGCGAGTGTCTCTTGGACAGAGACGGGGCCCAGGGACAGAGGCAGAGCAGCAGAGAGGACGTCAGACCAGGTGGCCGTGGGGCTCGGGGGACAGAGGTGCCCGTGGCTGGGGTCCAGCCCCGCGGGGCAGCCGGGCGCGCCGAGAGCAGCAGCGGCCACCAGCAGGCCCGGCCGGCTCCATCCCAGCAGGCGGCAGAAGGACGGGGACCATTTCCCGCCAAGTGAGTCTGGCCCCGTGTCTCCGGGTGGACTGGCCCTGGGGCCCGGGCACGTCACGGCTGAGTAGGGGCGCACGGGCACCGGGCAGCACCCGGACAAGAGACTGGGAGGAGCAAAGGCCACTCACGGGCCCACAGATGGACGCGAGGAGGGCGCTGGCCCGGCCCACATGACCTGGTTCAACCCCACCCCCCAGGCCCCCAGAGACCACCAGGAGTGGCCCCCACGGGCAGGCCCGGGCGTCGGCCCTGAGCACTGCAGTCCTGGTACGGCCAAAACCCGAAAATAGACAGATTCAAGGTGACAGGGAGAAAAACAGGCAAGACCTGGCCGGGGAGCCAGTACCGGGTCAAAGGCGAGCCCAGTCCCTGGGTGACCGCAGGGCACCGTCCACTCTCCCGCCCGCCCCGCCTCTGGGCAGGGATCACTGGCCCAGCCTGCTGCCCTGCCACCGCCACCCCACCCCTCCTCACCCCGCCCCCGCCCCGCCCCTCACCTCCCGGCCCCGCCCCCCACTCACCCCAGCCCCGCCCCCCACCCCCAGCCCCGCCCCCGCCTCCCAGCCCCGCCCCCGCACTCACCCCAGCGTGCTGATGAAGCCGTTGGTGGAGCCCTCCGCGTACAGGGAGCAGATGTCCCCGATGTGCAGGAAGCTGGACATCTTGTCCGACATGTCTCAGCAGCTCCTGGCGAGAGAAACGGCCACCATGAGGGGACGGGCAGCCGGGAGGGTCAGCGTGGCCAGGGCCTCCCAGAGGCCACCCAGGGCTGCTCTCCCCTTCTCCGCGGGGCCCTGACCAGCCCGTCCCGTCCGCTCTGGAGACCCCCCCCCCCCCGGAAGGAACGGGTGGGCCGCGGGAGGCCCCTCACAGGGCAGTCCCGGAGCAAAGAGCGGCCGGCTGGAAGGACGCCCCGGGGAAGGACACGGCTCCGGGCTCCCCGGGGGCGGGCAGGGCCTGCCAGAGGAGGCTGGGAGGAGCCTGGCCACAGCAGCCAGCAGGTCCCCAGCCTCTCCCGGCACCCGGGGCCTCGCGCCGCACCCCTCTCTGAGCGGGGGGGGGGGGGGCGCCACAGGGGTCCGGCAAGGTCGACACCTGAGCCAGGTCAGGCACACAATCCAGGCACAGAGATCCCAGCAGACTACACATGCACTGTCATGCACAAACACGTGCCAGTCACGAGTGCCCTCATGCACACGTGTTCACACAGATACACAGTGCACATTCACGCACACACACATGCAGGGACACGGACACACGCGTGCACAATCACACACACATGCAGACACACATACACAAGTTCTATCATGGACATATACAAGGGTGCACGTGTGCAGTCATACGTGTACACATACATGCGCACGCACACGGCACACTCAACTACCAGCAGGAACATCGACATGACACAGACGCAGCTTCCACGAGGAGCGGAAACCAACGCCCACAGCTACACTGGCGCTGAGAAGCTCAGGCCAGAGCCCAGCGGGGAGGGTGCTGGCCTCACACGCCGACCCGGGTTCAATCCCCGGCACCGCCAGGAGTGATCGCTGAGTGCAGAGCCAGGAGCCAGCCCTGAGCACCGCCGACTTGGCCCCAAAATGAAAACCCGCTCAGTGAGGATCGTGGGAAGACGGCGTGGGACAGGCGCTGACCCCCACGCCCCGGGGCAGCCGAGGGCACTGACCAGGCCCCTCACGCCTCGCGGTGGGCACAGGGCACAGGCCTGCATGACATCCTCGCTCAGTCAGCACTGTGGGGTGGCCTGGGGGAGCACTGAGCTGTGAGTCCACACCACCGGAGTGGCCCCAAGGGCTGCTGGGGGTGTCCCCACTCACACACCCCCTTCAGGTCTCCCTGCCCGCAAACTATTGCAGAATGAGTGACCATCAGCAGGAATGTTCCAGAAGGGGGGGCCGGTGCTGAGACTCACAGGCGCCCAGCGGGGGCGGGTCTGCGGAGAGACCAGCGCGCATTCTGCCCCCCAGCCCCCAAAGCCGTGCGAGCCCGAGGCCTGTACAGGGACACTCGCCCTCCGGGAGCCGGAGATGCTCGGGCCAAGGGCGACCCGAGTCTCCCACACAGCCCGGAGCCCGGCAGACGCCAAGTGCTGAAGGTCAGCAACACGGTGCTCGGAGCCACGGGCCACGCGGCACGGGGCGCTGAGCTCGGCCGGGAGGGGCCTGCCCGGGCCTCCCTGTCAGAGAGCAACAGCACAGCAGACCCGGGTCTTGGGTGATGGGTGCTCAGTACTCCCGGGGACCTAGCAGGAGAAGCGAGTGTGACACGGGCCCTGGCAGGCGGGCGCAGGGCCTCTCCCCGGTGCCGGGGGGCGCTGCTGCGCCAGGCGCCAGCCCAGGACACCTGGAGCCTCCGGTCCTGCACGTCTGCGGCCGGGACAGTATCGATCCCTGCGGCCTCGCCATGCCGGACAGGCACCGCGTGAGAGGCGGTCACTGGGGGGAAACCAAGGCAGGCCGAAACGCCCCGTCACCAGCAAACGGGGATGCTGGGCCTCCTATTAGTTCTTAACTATGAGTTTTAGTTAAGAATTCCAGCAAGCACTTTGGCCCAGCACCGGGGGGCGGAGAGCGGGGGGCCGGCAGGGCGACATGGCGGGGGACGCCCCTGTGTCCTGCTGGGTCCCAGCCGCTGCTTCCTCGCAGAGTCAGGCAGGGCCTGAGTGCAAGGCAGGACCGAGGGGTCACCCTGGGGGCCTCAGGGCCCCGCCCCTCCCACACGGCCAGGCTGTGTCCTCACGGTGCCTCCATGGAACCTGATGGGCAGGAAAGACCCAGGCACGACGCTTCCTCCCTGCCCAGCCGCCCCAGCCACCCGCTCTCGGGGGCCGGTCCAGGCCCCTCCCGAAGGCCAGGCCCTTCCTGCCGGCTGGAAGCCTCGGGGTCTCCCTGGCGGGGGGAGCGGGAGGAGTCGGGACGGTCATCAGTGAATGTTCTGGAAGGAAAACAAAGGCCGGGAAGCCGGCACGGCCGCGAGCTGGGCTGGAGGCTCTTCCTGTTGTGCAGAGGCCCAGCTGCCACTTGTCTGACCCCGGACAGCGCCTCCAGCCGGGCGGGGCCCACTCGGCCGGCCCTGCCCTGCCCAGCCAGGAGACGGGGACCCCACCTCGGCCTGCACCTGCGTCTGTGAACGGGCGCCAGGAACCCCGGGGTGCCGTGGGGCGGGGGAGGGACAGGGCTGCAGGCTGGCCCCCAGGGCCGTGACGGGTCAGATGGACAGACCCCGTGAGACCCCCGCCTGCGCCTGCAGAGACGGAGCTGGGGACCCCCGCCCCCCGGGCCCAGGACACCCCCACACAGGCCTTCCTACGGGAACAGCCGCTTCTGGAACCTCCACTCCTCAGACGCTCGGAGATGCCAAACTCGGGCCGTTCTCCCCGACGTCCGCCACAACCCCAAGCGGCCCGGCCCAAGTGCCAGGCGGGCGTCCCCAGCCTGGAGTGAGCCCAGCGGGAGCCAGGGCCGAGAACAGGGGCGTGGGGGCCCACCCTGCAGGAGGAGGGACAGTGGGGGTGGGGGCACTGGACCAGTGGCCACTCGCTGCCCTGACGGCTGGACAGCTCCAGGGAGCAGAGACCCCGCCCCAGGCTCAGGGGGCAGCTCATCCCCGCCCCCCGCGGGCCGGCCCTCCCTGGGTGGGAGCGTGGCACGGGGCCCCGACCTCAGACGTCACCACTCTCGAGCACTGGGACGGGGACCCCGGGTCCAGCGTCTGCTCCCACTGGGCACTCCAGGGCCCGTGGGTCATCACCCTGAGACGCGCGGGCAGCCTCCAGGCCTCCTGGCCAGCACTGCTGGACACACAGCGAGGAAAGGCAGCACGGAGGTGGGCAGGGCAGCCGGGCCGCAGGTCAGGGCCCTCTCCCCGGAGAAGCTGGGCCCAAGGGTCCCCTCCCCCTCCCCCGCCCCCTCCTCGCTGCTAAAAGCTTCGACGCTGGCAGAAAACTCAGTTATTGAAATTTTTCCTGTCTATTTCTTCTGCACACACTTAACTAATTGTATTATGTTCATTTTTCTAAAAAAAAAAAAATCAACTTTCGCCTACACACAACTCAGAATTTAAAAGTTAGCAACTCCTGAAATGCGACTAAATTAGAACCACTGGCGCAGCCGAGAAGTCACCTCAGGCTCCACTTTATCCCCCCGGGGGGTGGACAGGGCCGGCGGCCACCGTCCATCCCCGCTGCGAGACCAGCCCCGATGTCCCGGACCCTACCACCTCACACGCCCTGCCCAGGACGCGTGGGGACCCTCACAGAGGCCACCCGCCCGGCCTGGGTCCCCGGGGAAGACCCCCGGGCGTCCCGACAGCGTCTGCTGAGTGCCCGTGGGCAGCACATGGGACCCGACTGATGACCGGGGCCTTTCCGCCCGGAACCGGATCTGGGGGCGCGAAAGCTGCCAACAGCAAGAGGCCCGAGCAGCCCGGGCGTGGGGAGGGGCTCCCCGAGTCCCCACGGCTGCTGGGAGTGACCAGCGGGAGGACAAGCACAGCGACCCGCCAGCCCGCAGGTCCCGGCCACCCGGGCGCTGGGCATGCACGGGGAGGGGCCTGCCGCGGCCACCCGCCCCCTCCTGCCGTCCCTCACACTCACGCTCACACAGCCCAAGGTCCTGGGGGGTCCCGGAGCCCGAGGGGCGGGCAGGCACCAGCCTGGGGGACCCTGCCCCGAAGGGCCGCCCCCAGAGGGGCAGCAGGCCCGGCCGAGAGGAAACGGGCGGCCTCGGTCAGTCCCTGGGCTGGCGGCCAGGGCCCCTCCAGCACACAGAGTGACCGTCACAGCCGCGGGGCGGGGACATATATGGCCACACGGCGCCTCCGGCGAGTGGAGGGCAGCCCGGGGGTCTCGGGGCTGGGCCGGGGGTGCAGCCCTGAGCCTTTTCCTCTGCTTTCGCTTTCAGCCAGGCCTGCAGGAGGCCGGGCGAGGACAGCGGGGACAGGCGGGGACAGCGGGGACAGGAGGCGGGAGCCAGCCCGGGAGACACTTCCACCAGCGGAGCCCACGCTGGCCCGGGAAAGACGCAGGGGTCCCAGAAGCACAGCCCAGGGCGGGGGGAGGGCGGGTGTCTGCTGTCAACCAGGAGAGGCTGAGTCCAGGAGAGCGAAAGGCTGACGGCTGAGGCAGGGGGCCCAGCCCAGTCCCCAGCACCACACACCACCCTGACCCTGGGAGTGACTCTGAGCACTGGGTTCAGAGTAGCTCCTGAGCACTCCCAGGTGAGAGCCAACAGTGCTCACTCCACATCTACACTGCCCAAAGAGGACTCACTCCACGTCCACACCAGCCAAGGAGGACTCACTCCACATTCACACTGAACGGGGAGCACTGACTCCATGTCCACACCGACCCGGGAGCTCTCACCGAATGTTACACTGACCCAGGAGCACTCACAACTCCACATTTACAACAACCGGGGAGCACTCACTGACCCATGTCTACACTGACCCAGGAGCACTCACAACTCCACATTTACAACAATCAGGGAGCACTCACTCCACAGCAACTCCAACCAGGGAGCACTCACTGCTCCATGTCTACACTGACCCAGGAGCACTCAATACGCCATGTCTACACTGACCGGGGAGCACTCACTGCTCCACGTCTACACTGACCCAGGAGCACTCACTCCACGTCCACACTGACACTGACCGGGGAGCACTCACCCCACATCTACACCAACCTGGGAGCACTCACTGCTCCACATCTACACTGACTGGGGAGCACTCGCTCCATGTCTACACCGACCAGGGAGCACTCACTCCCTGAGAAACACGAACTTCGAATGATCCATTAATCCATGTTCATGCTCTCCCAAAGGAGTTGGTTGCTCTGAGTCCGCCCCATGCAAAGATCCGCTTGATCCATGTCTACACCCGAGAGGACACACGCCATCCGTACCCCCAGGGCCCTCTCACGACCGCAGCAGCGAGGACTTTGAGCAGTTAGCCCAACCCCAGACTCCGGTCAGGAAAGGGGCAAGACCACCGTTCTCCTCAGACGCAGGCCAGAGCCTCGAGAGAAAGATCCAGAAATAAGGAACTGCACCCAACAAGCGTTCTGTGAGCTGAGGGGCAGGTGCCCTACGGGCCGGAGTCAGGCGACAGGCAGGGGAAGGCACGCGGGCCCCGAGCACTGCTGGGAAGGCCAAAGAGCCAATGAACTATTTTAAACGTTACACCAGAGGTGAGGCTGGCTGGAGCGCCCGCACCCCCCCCTGCTGGGACAGGCGCCCTGGAGAGGCCCCGACCCCGAGTGCCCGCGGGGTCCCTGGGAAACACCGCACGGCCCACAGGGAAACACGGTGGCCGGAGCTTCGGATGAAGGCCGAGTTCCAAGCATGAGAAAAGGCGTCTGAAGAGAAGGAACCGCACCGGGACGGGGGCGGCAGCCAGGCGGGGCGGCGAGCAGAGGGCCAGGTGTGAAAACCAACGTTCTCCGGGTCACACGCACGCCTACACCACACGCTCAAACACACACACACACACACATACACACACACACACTCTCACACAGCCGTCACTCCCTCACACGGATATCCATACACCTCACGTGCACACCCACACTCATGTCACACTCTCACTGACACAAGCCCCCACCCAGCCCTAGCACACGCCTACGCATGCTCACACTCTCACACAAGCACTCGCTCACAAGCACACTCTCCCACACACATGCACTCCTACATGCACACGCTCACACCTCATGCATACACACTCACACACTATCACATACTCATCCACACACACGGTCATACAGGGTCACACGCCATCATGCACTCACACTGATGCTCTCACACTCAGACTCACGCCTCATACCCGCAAACACTCTTCCACACTTCCATACTATTGTGCACTCACACTTACATACACACACTTCCACATCCCTGCACAGCACTCTCACAGGCTCATGCACACGCACATTCTCACACCTCACACGCTTACTCTCACATGCACACTCACATACACTCACACACTGTCGTACACTACCACACTTACACTAATACATTGCCCTCACATACTCACACACGCACAGACACACTTGCCCACACACCTCACACACACACTCTCACACATGCATACGCTCATATACTCAAACACGCGCGCTTACACTCTCATGCACGACCACACACACGAATGAAAACACTACCCGCACACTCATACACACACACCTCTCGCACCTTTCACACACGCTCACTCTCCTCTCACGCACACCTGGGGCCCGGCATGGACAGCCCTGCAGGTCCACAGTGGGCAGAAGCCGCCCCTGACAGGCCAACGTGGAGCCTGAGGCTGCTGGGGGGGGCTGCGCCACCCGCCGCACAGCCTCCCGGGGACGGGGCTCCACCTCGGGCCCCAAAGAACGCCCAGACGCCACGAGCCGGAGCTGGCAGGGGTGCCCCACCGGCCTCTCTCCCCTGGACGCAGGAGCCGCGGCCCAACCGCAGGGGTCACTGCCAGCAGGCGAGGCCCAGCCCGGGACGCAAGGACGGGAGGTGACTGTGGTGGACAGAGAAAGCCAGCCCGGGGCCGGGGCCTGAGAAGCTTCGCCCTTCCCGCCTGAGTGGCAGCGTCTCAGGATGTTTGCACAGTGCCCAGGAGGGGCAAAGGCCGGGTGCCCTGGCACACCTCCTCCCGGGCATTTGCATCTCTATCACGGGTGCGGGCACACCCAGGGGTGGAGGCCGGGGGATGCCCAGGCGCAGGCTCCGGGGGGAGCAGTCGGGCCCCGCCAGGCACCTGCAGGAGAGAGGGAGAGAGACGGAGGGCGAGAGAGAAGGAGGGAGAGAGGGAGAGAGACGGAGGGCGAGAGAGAAGGAAGGAGAGAGGGAGAGAGACGGAGGGCGAGAGAGAAGGAAGGAGAGAGGGAGAGAGACGGAGGGAGAGAGGGAGAGAGACTGAGGGCGAGAGAGAAGGAGGGAGAGAGGGGGAGAGACAGAGGGAGAGAGAGAAGGAGGGAGAGAGACAGAGGGCGAGAGAGAAGGAGGGAGAGAGACAGAGGGCGAGAGAGAAGGAGGGAGAGAGAGAGAGACAGAGGGTGAGAGAGGAGGAGGGAGAGGGAGAGGGAGACAGAGGGCGAGAGAGAAGGAGGGAGAGAGGGAGAGAGGGAGAGGGCGAGAGAGAAGGAGGGAGAGAGAGGGAGGGAGAGGGAGGGCGAGAGAGAAGGAGGGAGAGAGACAGAGGGCGAGAGAGAAGGAGGGAGAGAGGGAGAGAGACAGAGGGAGAGAGAGAAGGAGGGAGAGGAAGAGGGAGAAACGGGGAGAGAGTGAAAGAGAGAGAGGAAAAGGGAGTGAGGGAGAGAAGGGGGAGAGGGGGAGATACAGAGGGGGAGAGCATGAAAGAGAGAGGGCGAGAGGGAGGGCGAGGGGGAAGGAGGGACGGAGGGGAGAGGGACAGGGAGAGGAAGCCAGGAGGGGTCTGGCCGGCCCCTGCTCCGATTTCAAGCGCGTGTGACCCGATGTCTTCCCTGCACTGTCCCCCCCGCTGACGCACAGTCCGAGGAGGCCACGGCGCCCCCGGGCCCAGTGCAGATGGTCTGGAACCAGAGGCGGCCGCAGCGCCACTGGGCCGGGCACACGCCCTGCAGGCAGGCCCCGAGGCGGACCCCGGCACGGCAGCCGGACCCTTGCTCACCACCACGGGCGGCAGAGCCGGGACCGGCCTGAGTGCCAGCAGGTGTGGCCCGAGATAAAGCAATGGAAATGGAAAACCCAGGAGGTGCCCCGTGCCCAGAGTCGAGTGCGGGGGCCCCGGCAGACACAGAGACGAGCCGCCACCGCAGCCGCAGCCAAGCTCAGTGCTCCGGGGTCCCGGGCCGGCGGCTTTTGGGGGGATTGTCATGGCGGACGTTCAACAACTAAACGAGAGACAGGAGGGGTCCCTGCCGGGTCTGCTCTGGCGTTCTCTGACGCCAACACGAGCGAGACACGAGCCCGACCCGGCCCCGGGCCTCAGCCTCTGACCTCGGGCGGCCGGGGCGGGCAGGACGCACGCGGGGGGCAGCGAGCCAGCGGGGCCGGGGGCCGGGCCTGCAGGAGGGACAGGGGCTCCTGGCGGCACCAGCTCGGAGCAGGACGTCTCCTCCGGCCCCGAGGCCACTCTGGCGTGGGTGGCGCCCGCACACGCCACTCGGTGTGACCTGGGTGACAACGGTGCCTGTCTGGAGAGTGGGACAGACAGACTGGCCCCCGGAGACCCGCACTCGCAGCGCGCCCAGGAGACGGCCGCGGGGTGTCGCAACCCCGAACCAACTCGGGCGTTGAGGCAACGGACGTGTGTTTGCTCACACGAGAGGCCCGTCCACATCACACGGCCCAGGGTGAAGGTCACCGGGTCGCGGGACTGGGCCCGTCTCGGGGCCAAGCACCAGCCGCGGGGCTCGGGGCGGGAGGGAAAGGGGGCCCGAGGGGACGGGGCCCGCCTGACCCCACCACCAGGCTGCAGCCGGCGACATCCCCACTGGGGGAACAGACTCCACCTCGGAGTGCATGAACGAAGGGGCACAGGGGAACGGGGGCCGGGAAGCCCCCAGCCCGCCACCAGCCTCGACTAGCGCCTGCTTTAAACGCCAGGAAAGACGCGCGGGGACTGTGTCGTTTCACACTCGCGCACCCACTTAACAAGCCGACAACAGGCTCCCAAGAAAGTGCTCCAAAGAAGAATCCCCGTGTTCTAGCTGCTTCCCAGAAAGAATTGCGGCCTGAGGCGCGAGGGGAGAGTGCGGTGGGTCCCGGGGAAGACCCTCCCGAGCAGCAGGGGGGCCCCCGCAGGCCAGCACAGGCTCGGCCACCCGCGAGCCGCCCCTCTCGGAGGGATCAGACAGTGACTCTGTGGCCCGGGAGGCCGGAACCTTCGCCCCAGCAGGCGCAGGCACCTGGGGGGCGGCCCCGTGGGGGAAGGAGCCTGCCCCCGTGCGGAACGCCCACGGCAGGGCCCCTCCGAGGTGCCACGCGCACGCCCTGGCTCCCAGTACACGGGGAACCTGCCTGAGCAGGGCCGGCCCCCACCTCTGACGGCTCTGCAGGGACCTGCAGGCTCACCCGGGCAGCGAGGAACGAGAGGGGAGTGTCTGTCTGTCTGTCTGTCTGTCTGTCTGTGCCCCAACAGGGACCCCCCCCGCCCCAGCGGCCATAGATGGGCCCTGCACACGTGACCCCTCAGGGGCAGGCCGGGCAGACGATGGGTAGCACCGGAGGAGGCGGCTGTGGGGTGGGCGAGCGGGAAGCGTCCGGCGGCCGTGGGACGCCCCCGACGGGAGGCCAGGCCACGTGAGCCGGCCGGCCGACCGGTCAGTCTAGAAACCTGAGTCCAAACCACTCTCGGGTTCCCGGCTGGCAGGAGAGCGGGCGGTCCCCTGGGCGAGGACACGGTCCCTGCCAGCGCCCACCTGCTCGTCCCCAGCCCCCTGCCCACCCCCCACCCCGACCCTGCCCGCACCCCACAGGCCTGCCCTGGCAAGCAGCTGCTGCGGCCACCCGCTGTGCCAACACCCACGGCCCAGGAGAACCCCTGGGCCTTTCCTGGTGACGCCTGACTCCGGGCACCGGCCCTGCCGTCCCCACACACACTCTCGGCTTCAGCTCGGACCCAGGCCTGCGTGTCCAGGGGCCCAGGGGAGAGACGAGGAGCTTCTGTGCCCGTGCAGTTCACAGGCTGGGGTGAGACCCCCTTGGCGGGCTGAAGGACTCAGAGGGCTGAGGGCTGGCCCAGGCGCCGGCTGGCGTCCACCTTGAGAACAGCCCTGGGCATGGGCAGGGCGAGCCCCGCCCCCCGCAGCCACATCTCTGGGGCGCCCGCCAGCAGTCAGGGGTCAGGGGGCTGTTCCCGAGCGAGCGCCTTCCCCCATCCCCGCCCACTGAGCAGTGGTCCCAGCTCCCCCACCCTGCTCCCCGCCAACACCCGCCTTCCCGTGGCACCTTGGCAGACACGAGCGTCTAACGCCCATGCGAGGGCGGGGACGGGCTCGGGGCCGGGCGCGGGGACAGGCGCAGGGACGGGTGCAGGGCCGGGCGCGGGCACGGGCTCGGGGACGGGCTTCCCCTCGCTGGGCTCCCAGACCTGAGGACACCCGGCAGAGGCAGCTGGGCTGTGATAGCGCCCACCGGGGCTGCAGCGTCGTGGAAAGCGGGCGCAGGGTGGGCGCGACCAAGAGGGGCGGTTTCTACCCCTTCTCAGCTCACCGCATTGGCAACAGACATGGTGCCGAGCCACAGAGCTCAGGGCGATCCTGTCATTCCCGGCACTGGCGTGAAGCCGCCACCATCTCCCCCCAGAGCGCGGGAGCAGCGGGCATTATTTCCGAGCCCAGACAGACAGCCAAGCGATGGGGCAGTGGCCTTGCGGACACGCCTCGATGAGACGGATCCTGACCTAGAAACCCAATCCAGCCCACTTGGTCCCGTTCTGAGGGGAGATTTCATTTTCTCTTTTGCATATTTGGTGCTTGCTGCTTCACGAGGGCTTGTTTTTTAGCAGCTACTTATGAAGGAATCAGGCAGTTTCCATGAGATCATAAAAATAAGCTCAAAAGGCATGCACTCATTTTTCCCCGGAATGCACTCCTTTTTCTCTGGAAGTCAGCTGCCTGCACACCAGGGGGTTCCAAACTTCTCCAGTCCCAGTCTCCCTGTCTATCTCTGTCTCTGTGTCTGTCTGTCTATCTCACACACACACACACACACACACACACACACACACACACACACACACACACACACACTGTGGTCTTCCTCAGCAGAAAGTATGTGGAGGAGAAAGGGCCCACGAGTCGAGTTCGCCCACCGCCTCTCCACGCGCCGTGCCGTCTCTCCTTCCCACAGACGCCGACTTCTCCCGCTGTGTCAGCGGGTGAGACCGTCACCAACCCACAGCGCTGTCCCGGGCCTCGAGGCACAGGTCAGAACTGCGTCAGTCAGAGCGTGAAGAGCGGCCCCTTCCTGGTAAGGATCCCTCTACTCTGCCCGATTTGCATTATTCAAAGAGCAGCCGCACTCGCCGCGCGGGGAAGCCGAGGGACCTCCTGCAAAGCAGCCCCCGGCCCGCGCAGAGAGTGAGAGGCGTCCCGGCCTGGGTCCCGGCCAGCACCTGCGACTTCCGGGTCATCCCGAGAAGCTCCGGCTTCTTCGGGGTCTTCGGGCCGCCGGGAGGAAAGATGCAGACGGCGGGTCTCGGGTGACGGGGGACACAGGGTCCCGGCACGGCGGTCCCGGGCTCTGCGCAGGCCCACGGCCAGCCGGGGCTGCCCAAGACACACTCAGCCTCCCTCTGCCGGGAGCGAGGCAGGCAGCAGCGACAAGAGGCTGTGCCCTGGGGCCCGGGCCACCCGACACACGGACACCCCTGGCCCGCTCCCTGGCCCAGCGACTGCACGCGCACACACACACACACACACATACACACACACACATACACAGCCATTCCCTGGGCCAATGACTGCACTTGCACACACACACACACACACACACAGGCCATTCCCTGGGCCAATGACTGCACCTGCACAACCTGCACACACACACACACACACACACACACACAAACACACACACAGGGCCATTCCCTAGGTCAGTGACTGCACCTACACACACACACACACACACACACGGGCCATTCCCTGGGCCAATGACTGCACCTGCACACACACACACACACACACACACACAGGCCATTCCCTGGGCCAATGACTGCACCTGCACACACACACACACACACACACACAGGCCATTCCCTGGGCCAATGACTGCACCTGCACAACCTGCACACACACATACACACACAAACACACACATCCAGGGCCTGGAAGTGACTCCATCTACACACACACACACACACACACACACACACACACACACACACACCCCAGGGCTGTTCCCTGGGACACTGACTCCATTTCTCACCCTGCCCCTTCCTGACCTGCCCTGTGGATTCCTGCCACAGGGGCTCTGAGGACTCTGTGTCGGGAGCTGTGGGACTCAGTGACCCTCTGGGGACAGGCCCGAGGGCCCGGTGGGCGGGGGCGGCTGCCCAGAGGCGGGCACAGCACTTCCCCAGCACTCCTGGGGATCTTATCGGCAGGAAGCAAGCCAGCGCGCTCGCTAATGAGGGGTCTGACTTCTATTTTCTAATTAGAAAACCCCAAGATTGTAGCCCGGGGAACAGGCAAATATTTAGACGGTCCGAGTCGAGTCCCCACCCGTCCCCTGGTGTTTACCCTGGCCCCTGACCACTTGGGAAGAAAGAGTGGGTGATGGCCAAACGGGCAGCGCGGGGTGTCGGCCCCCCGACCAAGCCTCCATCTCCCCAAGAGCAGTCTGACCATTTTGGGGAAAGAAAACAGCATTGTTTGTGTTTACGGGACCAGTGCTGGCCTCAGCTCCTGGCCCGGGGGGGCACCCACGCGGGGCACCCACATGGGCACCGGCCCGCCACCCAGGTGGCTGGGGAGGCCTCTGGAGCTTGGAGAACCAACTTCCCTTTTCGAACTTCTAATTCTTTCAATCTGCCAGCAACGACTTTCATTTCTTGCATTCCAGCCTACTCTGATGAAACACACGTTCACAGGAAGAAAAAAGAAAGTGACTATTTTTGACATGGCAAGGCCGCGGGTTCTTGCTTACATTTCTGAGCGGGTGAGCCGCCGCCTGCCGGCCTTGGGCATCTGGGTGGTCAGCGCCGCGCCGCCCACCCCCCCAAGGTCGCGCGTTCTGAGGCTCCCCCGCGCGGGCTGGGGGTCGCGGCCAGCGGGGTGCAGGCTGGGCGCCCACGGGGACCCCCTGGCGGCTCCTCCCCGCCAGAACCGAAAACCCAGCCGCCCCCACGGGCGGGCGCACACACTCACCTGCCCCCGCCGGGCGGGGGTCGCGGCTCGTCCTAAAGTACAGCTCGCTCGGGGTCCCGCTGCGCAGGGTCCGAGCCGGCTGGCGCCTGCGGGGAAGCAGAGAGCCAATAAGCGCCCGGGCGGGACCCTGGGGATGGACCCCGCAGGATGGACCCGACCCCCTGAGATGGACCCCACGGATGGACCACCCCGGGGATGGACCCCGGGGGATGGATGAGACCCTGCGGGATGGACCCTGTAGGATGGGGTCCCGGGGATGGGTCCTGCGGATGGACCCCGTGGGATGGGTCCCGGGAACGGACCCGGGGATGGACCCTGCGGGACGCCTCCAGCGCCCCTCGCCCTCCTTCCTGGGGAGACGCGCCCCCCGGAAGGCGCTGCGGGCGGACTGGGGACCCCGGCCGGCCCCGCACCTCCCTTCCGTCCCTCACGGCCCCCCGACCCACGTGCGCGCCCCTCCAGGGACCCCCCTTCCACCAAACACCGTTTCCTCCGGCGGACTCACGTCGGGCACCCCCCGCGCCCTCCCCCACCTCCAACATTTTTATTTTTTACAAAAATAACAGAAAACAAACGGAACACCATGATTTCCTGCAACTGCTGCAAGTTTTCGCGGACGCCGCACGCAGCGCTCCCGCCCCGCGGCCGGAGCCCAGACCCCCGGCTCGGGCTGCAGGGGGTGGTCCCGGGCCCCCGGACCCCCGGGCCCCCGGCCCGCGGCGCGCACCCCGGGGCGGCGGGGCGCGAACTTGGGCAGCGCCGCGCCCCGCGCCCGCCGCGCGCCCGCGTCCCCCGGCCCGGCCGTCCCGTTAGGAGGCGGCGCGCGCCCGCACCTCGCTCGACGTGCTCCTTCTCGCCACCCTCCGCCTCCTCCGCCTCCTCCGCCTCCTCCTCCCACCCCGGCGAGCTCGAGGGCGCTTCAGCAGCACATCCACATGGTTACTGCGCTGAGCGGCGGCTCCCGCTCCTTATATACGCCGCGGGGCTCCCTGGGAAATGCAGTCCGCGCGCGGGGCCCCGCCGGCGTCGCGCTGCCCCCGCGGGACTACACGTCCCGGCATGCCCCGCGCGCCGGGCCGGGCTCCGGGGGCCGCTCGGGGCGGGGTGTGAGCGCCCGGCCCCGCCCCGCCGGCCGTCCGCGCCCCGCCGCCGCTTCCCAGGGCCCCCCGGCCCGCTCGGGGGCGCTCGGCCCGCCCCTCCCCGGGGATCAGGTGTCGCGGGGGGCGGGGAGGCGCTGCGATTTCTGCTTTGGGAAGTTTTCCCCGCGGCTGGCGCCCCCACCCCCGCCGCCCGCGCCGGTCCCCGAGCCAAGAATTTCAGAAATCCGGGGCGCTAGGACGCCCGGCTGTGCGGTCAGGGCTCGCCGGGCGCGTCGGGCCGGCCGCGCTCGCTCCGCCCCGGCGGCTTGGCCTGGAGAAAGAAGTTCTGGAGCGACGGCCCAGCCGGCCGCGGACCCCGCAGGGTCCCCAGAGCTCCGTGAGAAGGACGGGGGCGGGGGTCCGCGGCCGGAGTGCCGCTCCGGACAGCGCACTGGCACACACACCTGTGCACGCGCGCGCCCCGTGCATGTGTGCGCGCACTCACACCTGGGCACGCACCGGCAAGCAATGCATACACGCACCTGTGCACGCGCGCGCCCCGTACATGTGTGCGCGCACTCACACCTGGGCACGCACAGGCAAGCAATGCATACACACACCTGTGCACGCGCGCGCCCTGCTCATGTGTGCGCGCACTCACCTGGGCACGCACAGGCATGCAATGCATACACCACCTGTGCACGCGCGCGCCCCGTGCATGTGTGCGCGCACTCACACCTGGGCACGCACTGGCAAGCAATGCATACACCACCTGTGCACGCGCGCGCCCCGTGCATGTGTGCGCGCACTCACACCTGGGCACGCACTGGCAAGCAATGCATACACGCACCTGGGCACACGCACGCGCACCGCGCATATGTGCGCGCACTCACACCTGGGCACGCGCGCGCCCCGCTCATGTGTGCGCGCACTCACCTGGGCACGCACAGGCATGCAATGCATGCACGCACCTGTGCACGCGCGCGCCCTGTGCACGTGTGCGCGCACTCACACCTGGGCACACGCACGCGCACCGCGCATATGTGCGCGCACTCACACCTGGGCATGCACAGGCATGCAATGCATGCACGCACCTGGGCACACGCACGCATATGTGCGCGCATTCACACCCGGGCACGCACAGGCATGCACTGCATGCACACACCTGTGCACGCGCGCGCGCCTCGCGCATGTGTGCGCGCGCTCATACCTGGGCACGCACAGGCATGCAATGCATGCACCTGGGCACACACGCACGCGCACCGTACATGTGCGCGCATTCACACCAGGGCACGCACAGGCTTGCAATGCATGCGCACACCTTTGCACGCGCGCGCGCGCCCCATGCATGTGTGAGCCCATTCGCACCTGTGCACAGCGCCCCGCGCATATGTGCGCGCTTTCACACCTGGGCGCGCACATGCCCATACACATCCCCACAGAGCCGGGTGGGTGGGATCCTCAGCAGCCGCTTTGCTCCCAGGAGCTCTAGGAACAGCAAACGGAAGCTCGCTAGAGCAGGTGCACGCAGTGGGGGAGGGCACCCCACGTGGGCAGCCGTGTGGTGGGGTTTTCAGCACCGTAGCACCCAGCTAAGGAAAGCGGGCTAAGGAAGGTCAGAGGCCGCCTTCGGGCTGTCCCTTAACCCACCGGCCCTCACCTCTGCCCTGGAAGATCTGCCTGTGCCCTTAGCTGCTGGCTGCCAGATTCAACCCAGCAGTCACCCCACATGGCCACTGCCCGTGGCTGCAGGGACCTGGCTGGCACCCAGAGTCACAGTAGCAGGGGCGGGCAGTGTGAGCAGCAGGAGAGTTCCCTCGCGGGGCCCGGGTGTTACCAGCATCTATTATCCCCAGGGGCAGGTGCTCTGCGGAGGACTCTGGAAACGGGGGCATTTCCCGAGGCGAGCAGGGAATTAGCCGGCACAGCCTGGATTCTGACCCTTCTGCTCCCGAGCCTTGGGTCCTTGTCTCTGGGGAAGTCACTGCCCCTGCCCGCCCTGTCAGGAGCAGCCCGGAGCGATCCCTCTGCCCCACTTCTGTGCTCTTGGAGGGAAAGGTCATTACAATTTGCTGCTTTATAACAAATCTGCATAGAGATTGCTTAATGGAGCCTAGAGAGAGAAACTTCCAGAACAAATCAGGGGAGTACCGGAATAGGACCCTGGCGGCCAGGGGGCTGACATATTAACACAGGATCGCCAGCGGTCGAACTAATCAGAAGCTTGGGCTCTATCGGATGTGTGTGCCAGGCACTAATCAGAGCTGGGTTTGTACATTGCTGTATCAACTCTGCAAGTGAAAACTGTTCTCTTGGTGCTCTGAGACGAAAGCCAGACAAGCTGCTGAAGCCCCCTGAAGCTCTCTGAGGCGTCTGACCCGTGGACGGTGACTCTCCCCCCTGCACCGCCGCCCTGGAGAACTGCGCCCTGTGTCCCCAGCTCACAGATGCATCGAAGCCAGCCCTGGAATGGACAAAGGCCCCGGGTGGACCGTATCACTGATCTTCTGCTCACCTGCCCTTCCTCTCTTTCAGCCCAGCACCCTGTTCCCCAGGCACTAGAACCTTCCGCTGAATGTCTCCACCTGCATGCCTCCGCCCCCCGGCAGCCTCCCACACCAAGGGGCCACACCTGGCCCAGCTGCCCCTGGCTTTGGGACTCTGCACATCTCAGTAGGTCAGTGGGGATTCTAGGGCCAAAGGGGATCAGGGCGGCAGGCGGTGTCGGGCAGCTCACAGACTGTGGGCACACACCCTGCACTGACCGGGGTCCGGTGTCCAGCTGCTCCCCTGGCCAGTGATGCAGAGACCGCTGCCATATATCCAGTGAGGGTGCCCGAAATGGGACTTCTGGCCTGGTGACACTTTGCTCCTGGAAGAATTTGCCTGATGGGCCTGCCACAGGCACCTTGAGCCCTGCTGACTCTCCTGCCACGTGAGATGTAAAACGGGTGTCAAGTCATAGCGGCTTTCAAAGATGATACAAAACAGCAAAACATCTCCATCATTTTTATAATGAGCCCACGTGGGAAAGAGTGTTTTGTATAAATCGGGTCAGATCAGATTATTGAAAAGCATGCCGGCTGAGTTTTCTCTTTGTGCTCACTGCGATGCTAAGCGCGTGTGTGGTCTGCAGGCCTGCTGGGGGGGTGGGGGGGTCAGTGGGAGGAAAGCAGCATCAGACTCCCCCGCGTCGCCCTCCCGGGCACCACAGAGGAAGGAGCAGATGGGGAGTTGGTGCGGCTGAGGCACCCCGGCATACAGAGACGGGGCTCACATTTAATTGGGTGTCGGGGCCATGGGCTGGCTAGGGGAGGTGGTCCACGGGCACAGTGGGGGCAGGAGAGATGGGACCACGGGTCAGGCACTTGCCTTGCACGTAGTGGAACCGGTTCAATCCCGGCATCCCCGATGGTTCCGTGAGCCCCACCAAGAGTGATCCTTGAGCACAGAGCCACGAGTAAGGCCGGAGTATTGCCGGGCAGGGCCCTCAAGCCAAAAAAAGGCAAAAAAAAAAAAGTGTGTCTAGTGCTAGAGCAAGAGGAGAAGAGAGACCACTGGGGGGGGGCAGGAAGGGGGTACGGGAAGCTGGAATAGGGATACTCTTTGCCTCGTGCTTTCTGGACTTTAGGGGGCACTTGGCAAAGCAGTGCTGGATTCCGGGAGGTCCAAAGAGGCAGCACAATGAAGGGGGAGGGGAAGGCCGGGTCCAGCCCCTCCCCACGTGGGCGGGGTCAGCCACCCGCACTTCTAAAACCAGGTACACATGCTGCCAAGGCCGGCTGCAGCCCCCGCACTGCCCCCGTCTCAAGACCATCACCCAGGCCACCCCGGGAGCCCAGCCCTGTCCGCAGCCTTGAGAGAAAGCTCAGAAACGGCCTCATTGTCCCCTCCTTAGAAATTAAAGGAAATTGGTGAAAAGAAAAGCAAGAGAGTGCTTCCTTACAGAAAAATGCAACCCACACAACGTGGAAAGAATAATAAAATTAGAAAATCACCACTTTTGGCTTCCTGAGTAATAATTTATTTAGACAAAATACCAGTAGGTGCCGTGCCTCTGGGCCAAATGTCAATTGGGAAGGAAATGTGGCCTCCCAAAGCACCCCCCGTTACCCACCAATCTCGAGGTGGACACTAGACCTTCACAGGGTCCACACACCACGACCAGGGCCAAGTCTCCATGGACAGCTTGGGACAAACATCGTTTTGAACCCCCCAATTCTCTATGGGGCACCCACCACCGTACAGGAAACAGTCCCCCCAGCTGTGCTCAAGGACACCCCCAAACACCGCCAAGTGTTGTATCCCACAGGTGCCTTGGTCCTGCCTCCGCAAGCCATCCACAGCCTGGAAAGAAGAAAATGGGCAGGAGGGATGTAGGGGGCGGGACAGGGCTCAGAGCAGGCACTCGGGGACCCCTGAGTCACCCCCCAGCGCTGGTCAGCCCCCAGCACCCCCAGATGTAGCCCTGGCAGCTCCTGAGCCCCTCCCCAGGAGTGATCCCATGCCCAGACCCCGCTGGAGGCCCTCGAGTCACAAACACAAAGATGACCATTGCCTGCTGAGGCAAATTGTGCCCGTGACTGGATCCCGAATGAAGAGAAATGAAAGCGAAATCTACAGAAGAATTTTTCAGCAGCTGGAAAATGTGAGTCTAGACCTCGTGTGGAGACACAGTGGGTCCCTGGGCCTGGGGTCTGGTCTGGTCGCCAGGAGCCGCCAAGATGGTTGCCCAGCCCCAGAGCACCCAGGGGGGAAGCTCCAAGACAGAGGGAGTCACTGAGTTCCCGGTGTGGTGACAGCACTGCGTGGGGGACAGTGCCTGTCCCTGGGAGAAGTACCCGAAACTCTGTACGTATTTGTTTGCTCATATTGAATCACCGTGAGATACATTGTTACCAGGTGGTTCGAGGCTGGGCTTCGGGCAGACTGTGTTCCAGCACCCTTCCCTGGTGTGTGTTGCCCACTCACCCTAAAGTACTTAAAGTGGGATCTCATGGCGTCTGAAACTCACTCTCAAAGAAAGTTGTTAGTATATTCATAGCTGTCATCATCCTTACAAACTCCAGCTCTGCACATGTACCGACATTTCTGCAGTCAATGTAGTGAAACTCGGGCTATTTCTCCTGAACAATCGCAGGCCCTGCATTCTCAGAGAAAGGTGCGTTCAGCGCTTCGGGTGAGATGCAAAGCAAGTGGCCTCGCTGGGGATGTCTGGGTCAACTTTCTCCAAGTCATGAATAATTCCAGTTGCTCCGAGGGTTTCTCAAGTCAACCAGAAAAGCAAGGGGAATTATGCATGAGAGAAGGGAGGCGTGGGACGGAGAATTCCCGCAGGCTTCACTGTGCCCGGGTCCCGGGGAAGGTGTTCCCGTGATCGGTCCCCCCAGACGCCCCTGCGCACCCACCAGCGGGACAGCCCGACTCTCTCACTTCCCATGTCTCTCGGGCTCGCGGCCTCAAACAAATGAACCGCTTCCTGTTGTCTCCACTTCATTCTGCTCTAAGTTTGGGGGTTTTTGGGGGGCTATATTTTAGTTTATAGAAAGAAGAGGAAGAGCCCCACACAAAAAAAGAGAAATTGAGCATCTAAAACAGTTCAGGAAACTGGGAGGGGGTATTGACTTACAATCTTTTTGTTCCTTTTCTGAAATTTTATAATTTTTTTTATTGAATTACTGTGATATAGTTATGAAGTTGTTCATGATTGGGTTTCAGTCATACAATGTTCCAATACCTGTCCCTTCACCAGTGCACATTTCCCACCACCAGTGTCCTCAGTTTCCCTCCCCTACCTCCACAGCCCGCCTCTGTGGCTGGCACTTTTCTTCTTTCAATACTTCCCCTCCTCCTCCTCCTCCTCCTCCTCCTCTTCCTTCTCCTTCTTCTTTTTCCTCTCTCTCTTTCTCTCTCTCCACCTATCTTTTTTTCCCTTTTAGGTACTGTGGTTTGCAATACTATTACTGAAAAGTTATCATGTACGTAATTTCACCTCCTTTCAATACTGAGTTCTTGTAGAGAGTGATCATTTCCAACTGTCATTGCCGTAATGTCACATCTCCATCATAACGGTGCTCCCCACCGCCTTGTGGCAGCTTCCAATAGTCACCAGTCCTCCTGGCCCTCATTTCTACTGTCTGGGTATTATTCACATACTATTTTTTAAAATATATCCCTCAAATGAGTATGACCATTCTATGTCTGTCCCTCTCCTCCTGATTCATTTCACTCAGTATGATACTCTCCATGTCCATTCATGTATAAGCAAATTTCAGGACTTCATTTTCTCTGATAGCTGCATAGTATTCCATTGTGTAGATGTACCATAGGTTTTTTTAATCCAGTCATCTGTCCTAGGGCATTCAGGCTCTTTCCAGATTCTGGCTATTGTGAATAGTGCTACCATAAACACAGATGTGCAGAGGGCTTTTCTGCTGTGTATTTTTGGACCCCCAGGGTACATTCCCAGAAATGGTGTTGCTGGGTGGTATGGAAGCTAAATTTCTAGTTTTTTGAAGAATGCGCATATTGTTTGTCATGAGGCCTGGACCAGTTGGCATTCCCACCAGCAACAAACGAGAGTCCCTCTCTCCCCGCATCTGTACCAGCACTGGTTGTTCTTGTTCTTTTGGATCGGTGCCAGTTTCTGTGGCGTGAGATGATATCTCATTGTTTTTTGATCTGCATTTCCCTGATGATTAGTGATGTAGAACATTTTTCCATGTGCCTTTTGGCCATTTATATTTCTTCTTTGAGGAAGTTTCTTTTCTGTTTGTTTTTCCCATTTTTGATGGAATTGGACATTTTTTCCCCTTGGAAAGTTCTACAAGTGCTTAGTCTATCTGTTATTAACCCCTAACAGATGGGTATTGGGTAAACAGTTTTTCCCAGTTCCCGGCTCTGTGTGCATCCTGACCACCGTTTCCTTGAGGTGCGGAAGGTTCTAGTTCAGTATAGTCCCGTTTGTTTGCCGTGGCTTCCTCTTGCTTGGTCAGTGGCGTTTCATCCCTGAGCTGCTCTAGATTAAAAGCCACAGCTCCCTGTTGCTGCAGGTGGTGGCAGCAGGTGCCCAGTGCCAGGCGTGCACCTGAGGAGGGAGTTTGGGCCCATCTTCTCGAGACAGATCAGCCAGAGGGGGTCAGCGGGGAAGCGGGGTCGCCAGGGGCAACCTGCGGTGGCTTAAGTCGCTGGCTGGCAGGGTGTCCCCATCTCGGGACCCCTCTGTGTTCCGGCTGGACCCTGGGCGGGAGCGGCTTGCTTCCTCGCCACCTTCCTGCCCCACGGGCTGCTGAGACAGGCGCCCTGGAGGACCCCTCAGCTGGAGCCCGGCCCGCCCCACACCGGCTTCTCCCCCAGGAACGTCCCGCAGACCCCGAGCCCGGAGCCCCCAGCTCCGCAGCTTCCCCGAGCCGCTGCTCCTCCACCACCCCGGCCCTGTGCGCTTCATAGACCCGGGCAAGGGGCTTCACCAGCAGGAGCTTTTCTCGTGGAAACCCTGACGTGGAACCCAGCCGGCCGCAAAGAGCCTCGGTTGCTCTCGTTCCCGCTCAGACAAGCCCTTTCACTCGCCTCTCCTGCGGGGTCACCTCAAGGTGGGGGGAGAGCCAAGAAGGTGTCCACTGAACAGTGCTCCCGGGCGCTAGTCCAGCGGGGAGGGCGTTTGCCTTGCATGTGGCCAACCCAGATTCGATCCCCGGCACCCCATACTGTTCCCCACGCACAGCCAGGAGTGATCCCCGAGCCCAGAGCCAGGAGTAAGCCCTGAGCACCCCCAGGTGTGGCCCCAAAACCAAACCAGAGAAAAGAAGCACTCTGGGGCTTGCACCCCGCCCGTCCTGTTCGGCCCTGGCGCTGCCTGGTCCCTAAGCACTGCAGGGAGAGCTCTGAGTCAGGACTCAGCCCTGAGCACCTCCGGGCGTGGCCTAACCCCGAGTCCCCCCAAACAATAAAACAATGAAGGTGGCCTCAGCGCCTGGCAGGTGGCTGTGCCCGTGTGGCAGCTGACCAGGAAGTTCAGTGCTCGTTGGAGGGGAAAACAAACTTAAAGGAAATTTAAAATTAAAATGTTATTGTGTCCTAAAAGCAATCCCACCCGGAGGCAAAGCAAGGACTTCGTCTCCAAGTTTCTGAAAATGCTCTTTTGGTTCTTTTTGGTTGTGGGGCCAAGGCTGCCATGCTCAGGGGTCCTGTGCTCAGGACATGCTCTGGGGGTGCTCATTCAGCGAACTCGGGGTGCCAGCGCCAAAACCCTACAGACGAAGCCTGTGAGCCAGTCGGGTCCTGAAAACACCGTCTTACAGCTGAATGTGAAGCCTCGAAACGGAGCACAGAGCCGCGTAAGCAGAGGCAGGTGAGACGTTCATCCTGAGTGATCCTTCGACCTTCAGGAAAAGCAAACTGTTCAGTCTCATCCGGTTTGGGAAATGTTTGTATTGCCTTTATTATCCTTGCCTTTCAAGACTATGAATAGTCTGACCTCAAATCAGCGTGAAAATTAGGTTCTCCGATTAAATTAGCCTCTACTTCTCTTTCTCTTGACTTATTTCCAGAACATGATCACAAGGGAAGAGGCACCAATATCAAAAAAAGGGAAGGAAATCAGGCTTCTTGCCAGGCTAACCTACTTAGGAGCGCAGCTTCGAGCCTGCGGGTGGTGGTGTGCGGGTCCGGATGAGGGGGAGAGGAGACCCCTTTGTGGTGTTCCGTGGACTAGCTCCTAATCAGCCACAATTCAGAGCTGACGAGCTGTAGCTTCTATGGTTGGGATCTCAGTTTAGCCACAATTTCATTTAAAATACTGTGGAAAAGGTGCAGAGATATGGGGATGGAGGGTTTGTTTTTTTCTTGCTTGTTTGTTTTGTTTTGTTGTTTTGTTTTTGGGTCACACCCAGCGATGCCCAGGGGTCACTCCTGGCTCATGCACTCAGGAATTACTCCTGGCTATGCTCAGGGGGGCATATAAAATGCTGGGAATCGAACTCAGGTCGGCTGTAAGCAAGGCAAACACCCTACCCGCTGTGCTATCACTCCAGCCCCTGGGAGGATTTGCTTTAAAGTCAATTTTTATTTTGTTTTTGGGTCACACCCAGCGATGCTCAGGGGCTACTCCTAGCTCTGCACTCAGGAATCACTCCTGGCGGTGCTTGAGGGACCCTATGGGATGCTGGAAATCTAACCCGGGTCGGCTGCATGCAAGGCAAGTGCCCTACCCACTGTGCTATCGCTCCAGCCCCTAAAGTCAATTTTTTTTTTTTTTTTGCTTTTTGGGTCACACCTGGCGATGCACAGGGGTTACTCCTGGCTCTGCACTCAGGAATTACCCCTGCCATGCTCAGGGGACCATATGGGATGCTGGGATTTGAACCCGGGTCGGCCGCTTGCAAGGCAAACACCCTACCCGCTGTGCTATCGCTCCAGCCCCCCTAAAGTCAATTTTTAAGGAAGGAAATCGTTGGTTTCTGTCATGCCCCTGCAGAAGAAGCGTGTTCCAAGGGGAGGAAAGTTTGCTCCGAGCCTAGATCCCGCCGTTAGGAACGTACGTCTGGGAGCTGCTGCATCCGGAATGCACACAATGGCAGAGAGCTGGCAGATCCGGGCAGCAAAGGGAGCGTCTGTGCCTTTCAGAGAATTCCAGGCCTTTGTTTTTATTCCCGGAGTCCCCGGTTCCTCCCACAGAGCCTGGCATGAGGTGATACTTTACTACACTCCTATTTTTACTGTACTTTTGACTATACTGCACTGTGCCATACTAAACTATTCCTATGCCACACTGTGCTTTATTATACTGACTATACTATACTGTCATATGTTCGACTCTGCTGTACATCTCCATATATCTGCACTTACTATACAGCAGATATTTATAACACATACCCATTTCACCAATTACTATCACTATCACTGTCATCCTGTGATCCTCAATTTGCTCAAGTGGGCCCAGTAACGTCTCCTTTTGTCCTAGCCCTGAGCTTTTAGCAGCCTCTATTTACTCGTCCTTCCCAATGGTGCCACATTAGAGGTTCTTTCAGGGTCAGGAGAATGAGACCCATCACTGACACTGTATTTGGCATATGAATATGCCACAGGGAGCTTGCCAGGCTCTTTCGTGCGGGCAGAAAAACTCTTGGTAGCTTGTCAGGTTCTCCGAGAGGGAGAACTAGGCTACAAGATGTCTATAAGCTTCATGGCAGCACACTTCCAGGAGCTTGGATTTATAGTCTCTGGATGTTGGCCGTTGATGGGATTACACAGCGCTAGGGGCAGTTTCTGGGTGTGGCTGCCAAGCTACTGGAAAATGGGGGATCTGGGCGGAAGAGCCCAGTCTGGATCTGAGCAGGCTTGGAGATCTCAGCCCCGGGTCCTGCACACCTGGGTTCCTCTGCTGGTTCGTTCATGCATGAAGCTCATCCGAGTGTGTGGAGTGTGGCCTTGAGCATGACTGTGGCTGGGTTCCGGAGGTGTTTGGCTGCCGGGGCTCTGCTTGGGGCGGAGAGGGAAACTCAACCCACCCCCTTCCAGGGGGTCCCGGTGAAGACAGCCAGGTGCGGGGACAAGAGACTCTGCCAATTTCACCAAAATACAGTACATACTCATTCATCATATATGCTCTAGGAATATATTGGAACATATATATGAGCATATATAAGCGTGTATACATATGCTATAAGGAATCTATAAGGAATAGAGCATATATATCAAATATATCCGTATTTTATATTTGCTTGTTAGTTGGGGCGTTCAGGGCTTACCCCTGGCTCTACATTCGGGGAGCACTCCTAGAGGATTCAGGGAACCAAACTCAGGGGTGTTGGGAATTGAACCCGAATCTGCCACTTGCAAGATGCAAGTCAAGTGCTGTCCTATCTCTCTGGCCCTGTTGGCATATATATACATATATATGTGCACACACACCCCACCAGACAGTGCTCAGGGTGACTCCTGACCTGGTGCTCCCAGGGAGCCATGCAGTCCCAGAGCTGAAACCTGGGCCCCTTGCACACAAGCCCATGCGGCAGCCCATGCTAAATGCAGTCTCGGGCCCAGCACAGCACATGTGCACGGGGAAATCTGGTTTCTGAGATCCCTTCCAGTGATCATGGAGACCCTTAGGGGGTCCTGAGCCAACTGGGCGAACTTAATACTCAGCGACATAACCAAGGAGAATGTCACTCCTGCAAAGCTGTTATGAGACAAGGACAAAGCCAGTGGTAGTAATGAGCAAGGCTGCGCACAGGACCTGCCCGTCCCGGAGCCCGGCAGGAGAGGAGCCCAGAGCCTGGGGCCGCTCACGTCTCTGTCGACGGGCCCCAGACAACAGGAAACTCGGCCCACAGAATCCTGGGCATGGCAGCGAGCAGTGCATACGCCACAACCGGCCAAAGGCGCGAGGCTGCACGCATGGGTGAGCCCCGCGTTCAGGAACAAGCCAGACGAAAAGTGGAACCGCTCCAAATCCACAGCGGACGAGGGTAGAAACAAGGCGGAGGAAGGTGGGTTTGTAACTTTTCTAGTGCCATGAGTTACTGTTTCACAGTTCCATCCACGAGAGGGTTTCATGGAAACAGTGTTCCAATCCCAGAGAGAGCCCCCACAGAGCTGCCTCCCACCTCTGCTCAGGGCCCCCTCACCCCCGCCCCACCCGGCCCGCCCAGCTCTACAAACCATCCTGAGATGCTGTTGATCTGGGTCTTCCGTTACTACCCCCCTCTGCTTCTTCGTGGCCCTCCCCGGAGAGATCCTTCTCTCCGACTCTCTCCTCTGGTCGACTTCACTTGGCGACTCTCTCCAGTCCCATCCACGTAGCAGGATGATTTCATCTTCTCTTACTGCTGAATACTATTCCACTGTGTCTATGAACCACATTATTATTTTTTTTTATCCGTCGTCTATCCCTGGACCCTTGGCTTGTCTCCAGGCTTTGGCTGGCGTGACTAGCGCCGCAATAACCACAGGCGTGCTAACGACGTTTCTGATCAGAGTGTTTGAGCCCTGGGGGTAGATTCTGAGCGTTGGAATCGGGGGTCATAGGATAGCTAAATTCTCAGGGTTTCTTTCTCTTTTTTTTTTTTTTTGAGGCGTGTCCATACTGTTTTCCCAAGCGACTGGACCACTTGACCTTGCCACCAGCCTTGGATGAGGGGCCGGAAAGTAAGTGAGGCCAATGTGCCACAATATGGCAGGGGGCGGCTCCTTGCGCGGTCACAGACGGAGTCAGGCTGCAGGAAGCCCCTCTGCAGAGGTGGGCTTGAACCCCACCCTGTCCTCCCGGGCGAGCCCCTCCAGACGACCACGCGCTGCCTGGAAAGAGACTTTCTAAGAAATCCCAAGAACTTCCTGGTTCCCCAGAGCCCAGTCGGCCTCTCTGGGGTTTGTGACACAGCGGATGACCCTGCGGAGGAAGGACAGTGATGTCACGGGGAGTGGGGACATTCCCGTTTTCTCACGAGGGCAGTGCCAACTCTCCAGAGCGGGAGGGGGAAGAAAACACAGAGAACTCTTCCTGTCCGGCAGAATTTCCCGGCGCGCCGAGCCAAGCACGGTTCCATTTTCTTTCCCGCGATTATCCTCGATTCAGTCTGCTCCTGGCCTGGGTCACCCTTACTCGGGAGCCGTTGCCTCACACCCAAATGAGTTTCCGCTTCCTCTTGGGGTACACGTCCTCTCAAAGCGCCTGCAAACACCCTGCTTCCTCTTCAGTGGTTTCGGGGGTGCCGGATTTGATGCAATCTCTTTCCCAGGCAAACTCTTGGTTTTTAGAGACACAGGGATTTCTTCATGGTGGGGAGGGGGGGCGGGCAGGGGTTCCAGAATGTTCTCGTTGTTGGAGGAGCACTGTGAGGGTGCATTTCTTGTCTGCTGCTGGCTAGACCACCAGCCTTGTATGTCACACATAGCAGCAGCTTGTCACCGATCACATAACGATGACAAGGGCGTGTCCCGATCCTCCTCCGAGGGCTCCACGTGGCCCGCCCACTAGGCTCACCCACCCCTGTCTCAGCCCGCAGAGGTGGCTCTTACCAGTCCTACTGGCACTCGGGGGGAGGCGAAGAACTCCAAGCCTCGCTGTGATTATTTTCTTTTTCCCATTTGAGCCGCCCCTGGTGCCGCTCAGCTGTGGGCGGTGCCACGGCTCGGACCTGGGGCTCCCACTGCAGCCCCTGGGCTCCCGGCCCGGGAATCTCATGCTTCAGCTGCCCAGGATCTTTCCAGTCAGAAGGACTAGCCGGCGCCCTGCATGCGGCCGCGACTGTCCGGGTCCCCCACACCCCTGCCGGCCCAGGGCCCCGTTCTCCAGCCGCGCCCGAAGGACCGACCGAGAGAGCCGGCGAGAGCAGCGCGGTGCCTTCAGCAGCCCTGGGGGCCTGGGGCGCCGGTGAACACTCCGCCCGCCCGTTTCTGCTGCTCAGGACAAGGACATCGCAGCCGCAGCCGCACAGTCTGGGGGCAGCAGTCGGCGTTTCTCCGACTCCCGCACTTCGGCCCCTGCCTCAGCCCTGACTGGCCGCCCTCACGCTGATTCCTGTCCCAGCAGAATCATGCAGGCTTGCCTGGAGCCACGGCGAGCAGAGATGACCAGAGGGAAGGGGGAGCTCCCCTGACGCAGGCCCAGTGTCCCCGTCTGGGCCGGACCCCGTGTCCCCGTCTGGGCCAGACCCCGTGTCCCCTCTTGGTCAGACCCCGTGTCCCCTCTGGGTCAGACCCCTGTGTCCCCTCTGGGTCAGTCAGAACCCTGTGTCCCCTCTGGGCCAGACCCCGTGTCCCCTCTTGGTCAGACCCTGTGTCCCCTCTGGGTCAGTCAGAACCCCATGTCCACTCAGGGCCAGACCCCCGTGCCCCCTCTGGGTCAGACCCCTGTGTCCCCTCTGGGTCAGTCAGAACCCCATGTCCACTCAGGGCCAGACCCCCGTGCCCCCTCTGGGCCAGACCCCACGTCCTGCTCTCTCGGTGTGGCCGGGCTCTGCTTACCCGCCCCTGTGCTCTGCCTGGGCTGGGTGCAGCTGAGGCTCCTGCCTGTGCTGGTTTCTCGTGTCTGCCGTCACAGAGAACACACAGGGCATGATGGAGACCTGCCCCGCTTCTCTCCTGGTGCCTAGGGGGCTCCTGCGGACGGGGTGGAGATGCTCGCCGGACAGTGCTCCTGCGTGCGCCTCTTCCCGTCCCTGGAGTGGCTTGGCTCATCCCTTGGCTCATGGCTTCCTCGTCCACCTTCGGAATCAGCCGAGCGGTGGGCCAGGGTGTGGCTTGCGGGCAGGGCTCCTGCTGCGTGAAGCCCTGGGGTGCTCTCTGGCCACACGCACACGCACCGGGGAATACACACGCATGCGCACATGCCAGCCAAGTGGCTCTGGTCACACTGGGCCCCAATGCCTGGGCCAGGACGATGTCCCCCACTCGAAGAGCTTCGTGACTCCCATCTGCCGCGTCACCTCTGCCTCGGGTCATTTGCATCTTTGAAGGGAAGTGGGCCTGCGAGGGCCCAGCCTGCAGGGGCGACCTTCTCCTTCGCGAGCACCCTGCGAGCTTGCAGAGAGGAACGGAGAGAGAAGGCGAGGATTGGCCCCAGGCCTGTTGTCAGAGACACGCAGGCGCCCCCCTCGCCGCCCGCTCCTGCTTCCAGGGAAGGACCCGCAGGCGGCGCCTGGCGGGGCGCAGGGCTGACTCCTGGCTCCGCAATCGGGGATCACTCCTGGCAGGGCTCAGAGGACTGTGCGGGGTGCAGGGGATCGAACCCGGTCAGCACCGTGCAAGACAAGTGCCCCCGCCCCCGCCCCGTACCCTCCCTCCGGCCCTGTCTGCAGTGTAAGCGCTACACTCAGCGCGCAGGAACGCCACAGCGGGGTGAGAAGCACGCTTGGGGGCAGCGTGACACGAATGCTCCCTCCGCACTGCGGACCCCAGAGCCGCACCCGGGGCTCCCAGCTGCAGGGTGACCCAAGCCCTCGGTGGGCAGCATCCTGGCACCAGGGCCAGGGGCCAGATGCAGCCCCCGGCACACATGGGCTGAAGCACCGAGAAACGCCCCCTGGTGCCTGAAACTCAGGCGGGGCCAGGTGGGGCCCATGTGAGCTGCCGGCAGCGTCTCTGCCCTCCGGACTCTGATTTTTTTTTTTTTTTTTTAGCTTTTTGGGTCACACCTGGCGATGCTCAGAGGTCACTCCCGGCTCTGCACTCAGGAATCACCCCTGGCGGTGCTCGGGGGACCCTATGGGATGCTGGGAATCGAACCTGGGTCGGCCTCGTGCAAGGCCAACACCCTCCCCGCTGCAAGGGCCTAGTCTGACTCCAGCCCTGGACTCTGACGAGAAGCTCCGGGTTGAGCTGCCACCGTGAGAACATCTGGACGGTGACTCTGGGCATTTCCGTCCCGTGGACACGCGGGGGCTCGTCTCGGGAGCGCGGGGCTCCTCACATGTGTCCCTCGGAGCTGGGACCCGGTGGGGAGGACGCGAGGACAGCGCCGAGCGAGAGCTCAGGGTGGGACCCGCCGCCTCTGCAGCCACCCTACCCTGTCTGTGTGTCAGGCCGGGTCCTCCGAGGGAGCATGTCCCGATGGCAGGGGCAGCAGCAGCCTCGGTGCGTGCGGAGGCAGGTCCTCTCCGTGGCTGGTGCACCCTCAGCTCCGGCTGGATGGGATGGAGACGGGGAGTCAACTCGGCACCCCTCCCCCCCCCAGCCCCAGGCCCCGCTGGTCTGGGTGGGCTGCAGGGAGGAGGCCACGTGCAGGGCCTGGGGGTCATGGGGAGGCAACAGACAGGAGGACGCTGGGCGCAGCTGCACGGCCAGGAAGAGAGGAAGGAGCGGGTGGACCCTCGTGATCCATGTCCAGCTGCCCCGGCCCCCAAGTGGCTTCAGACCGTCCAGGCTCCGTCCGGCCCAGGCAGGCTCCTGACCACGGCCCGGACCCTCCGAGTGGGAACCACGTTCTGCTGTCCTTGTGTGTTCTGAAAGCATCTCCTGGCATCTCTCCACGGAAGGTGTGTGCACATACGTGTGTGTGCGTGTGTGTGTGTGTGTGCACGTGAGCACCTGGTTTCAAGGCAACAGCAAAAAAAAATGAAAACGGTTTCAATCAGAAAAGAGGCAAAAAACGCCCCAAAAGTGAAATAGCGTCTACCTGCAGCTACAGCGCACGTGAACAGACTCACAGACCCGAGCAGAGGCTGGGGGCGGCTCCGGAGGCTGGGGCACGTTTCTCTGCGTGTCTGAGCTGCACGTCCTAGCTCTGGCTCCTCGCAGTCCCCCAGCACCCCCTGGGGCGACTCCCAAGCACCAAGCTGGCGTGGTCTCAAAATAAACAAAGGGCAGCATGAGCGAGCGGGCGCGCAGGGGGCACCGGGCCCCACGGCGGGCGGCACAGGCGAGAGGCCGCCAGCAGAGCTCCTGCCTCTGCACTTCACGCTCCCACCCTCAGAACAGCCTCGCGTCCCGCCGGGAAGCCGGTCGTGGGTGCCGAGTGCGGGGAACGACTTGCAGCTCTGGGTTACAATGTCCCCAGCACCACACCTGCTGGATCTCAGGGTGTTTTTGTTTTTTGTTTTGGAGTCACACCGGCATTTGCACAGGGGTTCCTCCTGGCTCTGCACTCCGGAATTACTCCTGGCGGTGCTCAGGGGGCCCTGTGGGATGCTGGGAACTGAACCCGGGGTGGCCCTGTGCAAGGCCAACGCCCTCCCCGCTGTGCTGTCGCTCCAGCCCTGCACCTGAGGTCTCACCACCGTGGCGAGACTGGTTCTCTGTCGTGCCCATGGCTGTGCTGTCGGGGCTGGAGTGGGCACTCACCAGGCCCAGCCCACCCTGGAGAGCGGGTGGAAGCAGGTCTGGGGTGCGGAGTACTGGACTCCGGGCCTCTGCACGCCCGCTCTGGGCTCCAGCCCTCCCAGCCGTCCCCGATCCCCTTTGTCTGCATTTTTTAAATTTTATTTTGGTGGGGAGCTCCCAAGTGGTGCTCCATCACCCAGAGGGACAGTCCTGGTGACACACGGTGAACAGTTCACTGCCCAGGGCAAGGGACTGCTGCTCAGGCTCTCTTGGAGTGGAGCAGGCCCGGGCTCTAACTCATGGGCCATCTTCGTGGCCCCTTCCCTGCACCCACACACACCGTGAAACAGGATCTCTGTCTCATGCTCCAGCCTGCTGGCTGGGACCGAGACGGCCCCCTGGGCTCCCCGGGGTGTCAGGCCTCTGGACTCTGATTCTGAGCTGCCAGCTCCTCCCCGTGCTCCACTCTCTGAGTCATCTTCCGTGCGTGAGACCCGCCCACCTCCACGGCCTATTTCCGGAGCCATCACGCCTGTCTCCCCCTCAGAGATGGCACATCCTCACCCGTCATGAGCCTTTGCCTCAGAGCCAGCGTCTGTCCAGCCCCCTGCTCCCCGGCCTGACCAACGCCATCTCCTCGCCTTTCCTCTCTTGGGAGTTTGATTTTTTTGGGGGGAGGAGGGGGGCACTCCGGGCAGTGGGAGGGGCCGGGCGCTCGTCTCTGGCCCCTGACCCACAGGGGTGGGGGCTGGGGGGACACAGGAGGGATGGGCAGCAGGTGGGAGGGAGGTGGGTGGGGCCCAGGAGGGGGCCAGGGGTCTTCATCCAGGCCTCAAACAGTCCTGGTGTGCAGCAGACTGTGGGGGCTTCTCAGGACGGCTCAGGGGTCTCCTTTCCCGAGCACGGGGCCCGCTCAGTACCCTCCCCACTGCTCTGTGCTTCCCTGACCCTCTGCCCACAGCCCCTCGCGCCACTACAGGTGGCTGGGACGGCAGCGGATGGAGGCGATGAGGCCGCTGTGGGAACCCAGACGGTTCTCCTGGTCAAGGGCCGGAGAGAGAGCTCAGTGGGTAGGGCCTGTGCCCAACCAGGTTCGATCCCCAGCATCCCATCTGGCCCCTGAGCACTGCCAGGATTGATTCCTGAGTGCAGGGCCAGGGGTAACCCCGGAACATCACCGGATGAGGCCCCCGAACAAGGAAAATAAAGATTCCTCTTGCCGGGACCATCACCTGTTTCCGGCACAGACCCTGACTCGGGCGTCTCACCCCATCTTACTGTTCACTGACTCACGGCCAACAAGAGACGACGGAGCTCTTGAGAGAGAAGGTTGACGCTTCTGGGACAAGCAGGATTTCCGTCCTGGACAGTGACAAAGAACAACAGCCAACCTGACTTTTACGAAATGTGAAATGCCAAGTGCCAAGCCGGGGCTGCGTCTTTCATTGTCTCACTTAATCCCCTGCCCTCGGGACGGGTGATCACCCCATTCACACAGACCCCGGTGGTGGGGGGGGGGGCAGCCCTGGGCGCTGGCTGGACCTCTCCGAGAGAAAGCTCTGGAACAGCCGCTCCCAGTCTGCAGGTCTATGATTTTCTCAGCAATCTGCTTCCTTTTAGGGAAAGAGGCTGCGAGCGCCATTCATGCCTGGGCCCATGAATTCAATAACGGCCGTACTCTGTGCCAGGCCTAATTTTGCCCATACCGGGGTGGTAAAAGGGCAGGAGCCTGGGGCTGGGGGAGCCCCCCGCTGAGGAGAGAAGCAGGATGCGGAGCTGCCACAGCTGTGCTGGGACCCCACAGTGTGCGTCTGTGCCCCAGGAAGGCGCCTCGCAGCGGGCACAGGGCACACGAGCCGCCTTCAACCCCCGCTTCGGCAGCTGGGAAGGCAAGTTCGGTTTGGGGTCGCCTCAAGGGAGGAAACGCGTGAAAGCCCTCAGGGAACTGCAAAGCCGGGGCCGCAGAAGCACTTTCTATCCGCGGCTGAAACACAAACGAGAGAGACCCGTATGAGGAGCGCCCGGACACGATCAGCGCGTGGCCCGGCAGCTCCGTTCCTGCCTGTCGCCCAGGACCTGCTGTGGGGGCACGAACTCTGGACACGCACAGCCCTGCCCGCTGCCCGCCTGCCCACCCCTGTCAGACACCGCCCCGCGGCAGCTCCAAGGAAGGGGCTGTGTGGGGCCGTCCTGGGAGTCGCGGGCCCGGCTGTTCTCTCATTCCAGTGACACAGCGCTGTGTGGTCAGCACTTCTGGGGGTCAGCAGGGTCAGGGACAGGCAACTGGTGCCTCAGATCTAGGGTGGCCCTGGGGTTTTGCAGGCCCGGCCGCGGGAGCTGTGTGCCCGGCCCCAGGAAGAATTTTTTTTTTTTTAAGAAAGCAAATAAAAATCCAACTGACAAATCTCTCTTAAAATTTAAAAAAAAAAAAAAGCCCGAGCTAAAGGGCAGTACTGACTTATTTGACTTATTTTCATCAGATATCACACTCTGGTTTAGCGGTCACGTTTCCCTGACTCTTTCCCGCATTTTGAGATAAGCAGGTTTGAGTCAGGATTTAGATAAGGTTCATCTACTGCAACTGGCTGACAGGAGATTTTCCACCTGTGGCTCCCCTCCCCCCCACCTGGTCATCACGTCACCTTTTTCCTTGGGGTTTGTATTCAGTCCTGGCTGCAGAAATGCTGCCGGCAAACAATGCGGCCACCACCCGCCCCGATGGCTCAGAGGAGAGCGTGAGGCATGCAGCCTGAGGCCGTGGCCAGAAACCGCCACTGAGTCTTCCCAGGTGCTGACTGGCCCACGGAGGAGGTTCGTCTAGTGGATGCTGGAAGCAGGTTCTCACCGCCACGTTCCTCTCTAGCTCCTGCTGGGAGAAAGTCACTTAATGCAGTAAATGTGGCACACTAGTTAAAACTTGGGGGCTGACGTTCGATTCTGTTTTTTTTTTTTTTAATTGAATCACCAGTGCACATTTTCCACCAGCAATGTCCCCAGTATCCCTCCTGTCCCACCCCTCCCCCTGCCTCTATGGCAGACATGCTCTCTCTCTCTCTCTCCTTTGGGGCATTTGGTTTGCAATACAGATTCTCTGGGTTTAAATAAGCTTTGGCCTAGAGACCTTGGGTGAGTCACTTCCATGTTCTGTGCATGGCCCTTGGGAAGCTAATTAGATTTCAAGGAATTGGAATAGCCAGACACTGAGCATCACTTATATCACTTGTCACTTGTCATCCTATTGATCTTCTATTTGCTTGAGTGGGTGCCAATAACATCTCCATTTGTCCCTGTTGTGTGCTAGTGTAGCCCAATGATATCTGCTCCCTCCAGGAACAGGAAGAGCCTCAAACCATTCATTCAGGGTTTTGACGAAGAAGTCTGACCATCTCATTGGTGGGTGGCCACGCGGTCTTTTGATGTCCCGTGGAATCCAGTCAGTAACAGCTCTAGTCCAGCAGTTGTCTCTGAATAGCATTACGTGTCCGGCCCATCTGATTTTTGATGCCTTGGCAAACGAGACAGCGTCCCTGGTTCTTGACCGTCAACGGAGGTCGGAACTCCGGATTCCTTCTCTCACTCGAGTGAAACGTGATACTCCTTGCATAGCTCTTTCAATTCCTCTTTGGGATACCAGAATAGCGTTCTCATCCTGTTTGCATAGGGCCCAGGTCTCTGAGGCATATGTTAGTGCAGGAAGAACGGTGGAGTCGAAAAGATGTGCCTGGAGCCAGAGGTTCTTCATTCTCTTAACCAGTTCTTCAACGCTCCTGTGCTCGCTTCAGCAGCACATATCCTAAAATTGGAACGACACTTCTTCAACGCTCCTGAAGGCGTTCCACGCTGCTCTCCTCCTCCTGCACAGTTCTGGCACCAAGTCGTTCCTCACGTTGAGTTCTCAGCCCAGGTACACATAGCTGTTGCATTCGGGGATGTTTGTTCTGTTGAGAGCAAATGGAACTAGTCAGGGACTAGTTCATTTTTCATGAACACTGTTTTCCTGAGATTCAGCTGCAGTACGACCTTTCCACACTCTCGAAGTCAGCCCATTTGTGCCGCTTGGCTAATGTTTGGTGTTATTAGTATCATGTCGTTGTGTCCTGTCAATGACACTTAACATCATTATCATCATCATCGTCATCATCATCATCATCATCATCATCATCATTATCATCATCATCATCATCATCATCATCCCATTGATCATCGAATTTCTCGAGCGGTCTCAGTAACATCTCCATTCGTCCTAGCCCTGAGATTTTAGCAGCCTCTCTTTACTCATCCTTCCCAACAATGCTGCATTGGACGCTCTTTCAGGGTCAGGGGAATGAGACCCATCATTGTTACTGGTTTTGGCATATGAATACACCACGGGGAGTTTTCGAGGCTCTTCCATGTGGGTAGGAAACTCTCGGTAGCTTGCCAGGTTCTCTCAGAGGGAGAACTAGGCTATAAGATGTCGCTTCTCGGAGCTTGGTTTTAAGTCTTTGGATGTTGGCAGTCCCTGGGTGTGACCTCCTAACTACTGGACACTTAGCATATGGGCAATAAATCTGACAACAGTTTTTTTTCTTTTTATTTATTTTTTGTATTTCCTTTCTTTAAATTTGTATAAAGTTGTTCACAATAATTTATCACATTGAATATTCCAACACCAAAACGACCACCATTCCACCGCCCTACCACCATTATTTTGAATTTTTACAACTACCGCTCAAGCCCGCCCCAATAGCAGGCCTTGAATAATTGATTTTGTGTTGCTCTTTACAACTAATTCACTAATAATAATAATAACAATAATAATAATAATAATAATAATAATAATAATAATAATAATAATAATAATTTTTCTTAGTAAACAGTGAGTGAAGATTTGACAGTAGTTTTTTTTAACCAACAAAGAATTCGAAGCAGAAGTCTGAAAGGTCTAGAACCTTACAGGGTTTCCTGGAATTTCTATTTGAATAGCGCCCGAGAGGCAAGAGTTCGGAGTCCAAAGCGCTATCCAAAGGCTACTGCCTAAATAAGCCCGGGGTGCGGCCCCTTTAAGGAAGGCGGGCCCACGTGACCCGCCGGGTCACGTGGCGCGCGGGACAACATGGCTGCGCCCGCGCGGGAGCAGGCTCGGGGCCGCCGTGCGGGGCTCGGCCTGATGCTGGTGCTGCCGCTGCTGTGGGCGCCGGGCGCCGCGGCGGGCGCGGGGGAGGCCGGGCCGGGCTCGTGCGGCTGCGGCTCCCCCCGGCGGCCCGGAGCGCAGGGCGCCTCGGCAGCCGCGCGCCGCTACTCGCGCGAGGCCAACGCCCCGGACCCGGACCCCGGAGACCCGCCCCGCGGCCTGGCCAAGGTGCGCCCGGGGCCCCGGGGGCGGGAGGGGGTCGCCGCGCGGGCGGGACCGCGGGAGGCCGGCGCGGGGCGGGCGGGGCGGCCGTCCCCACCCGCGCCCTCGCCCCGGGTTCCGCGGGGGGCTCCGTCCCCTCGGCCCGCAAGGTGGTCGGGGGCTCGGCCGCCCGTTCCCGAGTTCCTGGAACAGCGATCGGGGACAGTCGTTCGGCCTTTTCTTCCCTCTTACCCGCCGTCTTCTCCCCCCTCTCCCCTGTCTTCGGGGCGAGGTGCTCAGAATTTTAACCCAGCCAGATTGGGTTTGAGTCCTGGGTTCTTGTTGGCCGGGAAGGTAGCAGGACACTGAGTCTGACGGCGCGTCTCTTACGTAACATCTCTTGTGTCCCTGTGGGTCGCTGGGCTTGTCCTCGGCGACCACGACTTGCCTTGGTTCCCCTCCTGACCTTGGCACTCCAGCACACAGGCAAGGCTAAGGCGACAGTCATTTTGGGCCTGGATGTGTGTGTGAGTGCCAGGATGTCAGGATATGTAAGTCACTGTCACAGTCACCGTCATCCCGTTGTTCATTGCTTTGCTGGAGCGGGCACCAGTAACATCTCCACTGTGAGACTTGTAATTGTTTTTGGCATATAGAATTAAGGAATAACTACCATTGCTTTGTTCTTTCTGTCTGCCAGGATAATTTACATGTTATTTTGTTTGTGGAAACAGCCGAGGAGACAGGACCTGCCAGTCCTGAACTAGCTCTTCCTGGCGAGGCCCACGTTTCTTCCCCACTTCACGGAGGACTGATTAGTTCGGACAAGTTTCAGGACTCAGGGGAGGAGACATCCTGGGGAGGAGATAGCCTTAGCCCACCCCTCCCCTGCCTCCCCCTTTCATACTTCTTTCTCTTGACATAGTCACTAGAGGTGCTTGTCTGTCGGTGTCAGTTGGTGTGGGTGGGGTCAGTACCATCACTTTGCATATAATTATTGCCCTTTAAAGTTCTTCCTTTTAGTCCTCAGAGGACTGCCACTCACTGCATTATCTTTTGTGTGGCAGGGCCATTCAGCAGGACTTGAGTTCATCCATCACTGTGTGTTGCCGTGCCTGAGTTTAGTTCCTCTGTAACTTTAGTGGTAACATAATTTCCTTCCTTCTATGGAGAAATCCCCACATCTGCTCAGTCCTTAGAGGGCATCTTTCATTCCAGGGTTTCCTGGAGTTTCTATTTGAATAGTGCCCGAGAGGCAAGAGTTCGGAGTCCAAAGCGCTATCCAAAGGCTACTTGCCTAAATAAACCGGGGGTGCGGCCCCTTTTAGGAAGGCGGGCCCACGTGACCGGCCTGGTGATACACATTGGTGATACACATTGGGTTGTCTGAAGTGTTGCCTATAGCTTTCTCACTGGTACTGAAAATTTCCTGTTTTCAATGCTTCATTTTCCCAGTTTGTTCCAAATGGGATGTGGTTCCCACTTTCTTTGGTGTCACGTTACAAGATATGCATTACAACATTTTGTGTGTGCACACATGTAAGTAATCTCATTTAGAGCAGTTATGTGTCCACACTGGCTATTGTGAGGGTCCTCGTTGGCCAGGCCTTGCATGCCTAGAGGGACCCTTAGTTATGGATGAACCCACTTCTGATCAAGTGAGGCAGTCTTTTCTCTCTCAGTTTTTTTTTTTTTAATTTCAAATGTTTCATAGGCAGGCAACTGTGATCTAATTCTAACACGGCCATTGCCTTTATATTTAGGAACTCCAGTGAGGTACGTTGTCCCAGAGGCAGCTGTTTCCCAAGGCAGCATTGTTAAGAAGAATGCTCCTTCACGGCTCTCTGCAAGCCCTTGGTTGATAGCAGGGCTTCTCTGTTGGTGTAGAGTGACATGTACCCAGTCTCACTGTCATTGTCCTAAGAACACGTCCCACTCTCTCCTCACTCCGGTCAGCCTTCGGTGCTTTTACTGTCTCCATAGTTTTGCCTTTTCCAGAATGTCCTGTAGTGGGAATTACACAGTATAAAGCCTTTTCGGATTGGTTCCTTTGACTGAGTAATAATATGTCTGAATTCTTTCATGTCTTTCATTCGATAGCTCATGTCATTTTAGCATGGAGCAACAGGCCACTGTGTGGCTGGACCACACCGCTTACCCATTTTTGTGTTGAATGTGTGTCTGTTCAGTTACCAAGGGGGAGCTCGTTGCTTCTGAGTCCTGGCGCTGGTGAGCAAAGCTGCCACAAACGTCAGTGCTCAGGCTCTTGTGTGGACATCAATGCCCATCTCCCGTGGCTGATGCATTAGGAGTGGTTGCTGGATCAAATGGTGAGCGGAGGGTGAGTTTGGTGAGAGATTGCCACCTCTCCCGGTGACCGTGAGCGTGTCGCCTGCTGCTGCCTGCCTGTTTTGTGTGGCGGCTCCAGGCTGTGTGATAAGTTTGTGGTGGGCTCTCATTTTAATTCATTTTAATTCGCACTTTTGGTCGTCGTGAATACGATATGCCTTTTCGTGTCTCGCCAGCCTCCTGTTGGCCGCTTTGGACCATCTCACACCCGATTGCTTGTTCTTTTACTGCCGAGTTTGAAGTGTTCTTTGTCAATTTAGGATGACATTCCTGTATCAGTTGTGTCTTTTCGAACTGTCTTCTTCCAGTCTATGGCTAGCCTTCTAAGGGGCGTGGTCCTTTGAGGAGCTGGACCTTCTCTTTTAATGAAGGCTCTTCCCATTTTAATGAAGTCCAGCTGAGCAGTTATTTCTTCTGTGGATGCTGCTTTGGTGTTGACTAAAAACAAATATTGGTATTCCCCGTAACCAAATTCCACTAGATTTTCTCCTCCGATCCCTCCCAGGAGCTTAGTAACTGGGATTTACATTTAACTCTGTGATCTCTTTTGAGTAGGGTCTGCGTCTGGGTTGCTTAGTGTTGTCTGCGATGGTCCCAGTCCCCTTGCTGGACGAGAATGCTACTCCATTGTCTTGCCTTTGCTCCTTTGTCTGGGACAGCTGAACTTGTGTGTTTGTGTCTGTGGAGTTTCTCTGGGATCCTACCATCTTATTTGCTGGAGCTTTCTAGTAAATTTTTGGAAGTTGGGTAGAATTAGTCCTCTGTTTGTTTTTATCCTTAAGATTGCGAAAGCTGTCTTATTTACTTATTTATTTTTGGTTTGGGGGCCACACCTGGCTGTGCTCGGGGATAACTCCTAGGTCTACCCCGGGATCACTCCTGGCGGGCTCGGGGGACCATCTGGGGAGCCGGGGATCAGGAGTGGGTCAGCCTCATGCAAGGCCCTACCTGCTGTTCAGTCGCTCCATCATTGGCTGTTTTGTTTTATTTTTGGAGGGTGCTTGGGCTGTGCCTGGCGGTGCTTGGTGCCAGGGTAGAGTGGGGGTGACTCTCCCCAGCCCCGAGCTGGCAGTGAGTCCGGCCACTCTGTGTGGACTTCAGCGTCCGTTTATTGACTTTCATAAAACAACACGGGAGGGTTCGGATTGTGATTGCGTTGCACTCATTCCCCACACCTTTGTTTTCTGCTTGACTCATTTAATTCAGCAGAGGATCATTAGACACAGATTTAAGCATCGGGCTGGGTTTAGCTCGCGCTCAACGTGGCCCGACCCGCAGCGACACATGTCCCCAAGCTTCTCCGGGAGTAGTTCCTGAGATGCAGAGCTAGAAGTCGCCCCTGAGCATTACCCAGTGACCCCACGCCAAACAGAGACTTAAGATGCGATTTATGTCCTGGGTGTGCCGAAAAGATGGTGCCAAAGTCGGGTTCTCAGGGCCCCTTGGTTTGCAGTGGCCAGAGGCATCCTTCTCGCAGTGACGGATTTGGCAGGAGAGTCACAAGCACTCGGAGCCCAGGTGGTTCCTCCTTCCTTTCCGGAAGTTTCTGAGATCAAAGGTTGCTTTGGATTAGCCTTGGAGCCCAGCTGGGGGTGTGGGGGGGGCGGAGGGGGGCAGGGAAAGTCAGAATAAATCAGAATAGTGTCCTGCCGCCCTGTGCAGTTGCCACCCCAACCCCTTCTGGGTCTGTTTCTGTTTCCTTAAAGCGCAGAGATACAAAGAAGCAAGCTGCTACCAAAGGGCCCTTCCCTCTGCTACGGAGGCAGGGCTGAGTGTTGCCGAGATACGGCAGAGATACTGTAGCGTGTTACCCACAGCCGCACTCAGGCTGCTTGGAACCTGGGACCCTAGTTCACGCTCCGGAGCCTGCCAGGGGTCACTGGAGAAGGCAGTTTGTGGGGAGGGCTCAGATCGCTCCGGGCAGGCCTTGAGGGGCCATCTGAGGAGGGGGGACGGAGCCAGCGCCCTCCCTGTCCTATCTCTCCCCATCCCCGCTGTCCTATATCTCCCGCCTTCGTGTTGTTGTTATTTGGGGGTCACACCCAGGACTCCTGGCTCTGTGCCCAGGGATCGCTTGCAGGGCTGGAGGGCCATACGAAACACATTTCTGTCTGCCTGTTTGGGTGCAGGCACGTGGGTGGTGTGTGTGTGTGTGTGTGTGTGTGTGTGTGTGTGTGTGTGTGTGTGTGTGTGTGATGGGGTGCGTATGTGAGCGGGGTGCCCCAGCTCTGACTCCCCTAAGCCCCTCCCCTGCAGATGGTCCCCATCCCCGCTGGTGTCTTCACCATGGGCACAGACAACCCCCAGATCCATCGGGACGGGGAGGCGCCCGCCCGGAGGGTGGCCGTGGACGCCTTCTACCTCGACGCTTATGAAGTCAGCAACGCGGAATTCGAGAAGTTTGTGAACGCCACGGGCTACCTGACAGAGGTGAGGGGTGGGGAGGGGCCGCGCCTGGCACGACCCCGGGAGGGGGAGGCCAGGAGCAGCAGGGTCCCTGGGAGGGGCTGAGTGCTGGCAGGGCGGGACACTGCCCGATGGCCCTCACGAGCCCCCCTGGCGGCTCCTGGCACACGCTGGGGTCTCTGCGTGCGGGACCCCTGCCCGTGCCTGCCAGCGGGGCCCCTGCCGGCCCGTTTCCCTGTTTCTGCTGAGGAACCCGCTGGGGAGAGCGGCGAGAGCCTCATGGCCTTGTGTCTCTGGCGGGTGCCCCGGGTGGGCTGCTCGGGGGGTGTGGGGTGGGGAGTGTGCAGTGGCCGGACTCCTGTCCCCCGGCGCACGGGGAGGGGCCCTCTGGCCTGGCCCTGCTGTTGGGCGGACTGGGCATTGCCGTCGAGGGAGCAGCACAGCCCGACCGCGGCCCTGCGCCGGCCACCCTGAGTCCTGTCGGGTTTGTGCCCCTCAGACGCCCGTGCCAGGTGCAGCCCAGGACCTGCCGTGGCGTGTGTCGGGGTCAGTGGCGCTGGGAAGCTGGTTCTTCTCCCCGTCCCCTGTCCCCTGCCCCCCGGCACCCCTGCGGTTTTGCTTCTGGTCCCTTCTCCCCGTTTGGGCTGGTGCCCGGCTCCCCTCACCCCTGCGTCCATTCTTCTGATGCCTCCTCTGCCTGTTACACTGGGGCTCATGTCACCCTTGCAGTGTCATGGGCCCAGGGGGCTCCCTCTGTCCGGTGACGAGGCCCTGGGGCTCCCTCTGCCCGGTGACGGGGCTCTGCCTCCGCGTAGGTCCGTGTTGGACATTCAGGGCCACCCTGGATCAGAGCTGGCCTGGACCCCATCGTGTGGGCGGGGGCAGGCCATGGCAGGGCGCTGTGGGCGGCCGGACCAGTGTGTCCCCACGGGAAGGGTTTGTGCTGGCCGAAGCGGCAGCTCCATGACCGGGTGGGGCAGGGTGGAGGCGCAGCCATGCCGCGAGGTGCCACGGGGGCGCCTGTGCTCGGGAGAGGCCCTTGGGGGGCAGACACGGGGTGTTTGGAGTAGCTGGGGGCCTGCTGTGGAGTCCGGGGGCTCGGTGAGCCCCTCCCCCGCTCTGCAGGCGGCTGGACTGGGAGGGCGCCTCTGAAGGACAGAGATGCCGCGGGCACCCTACAGGAGCTGCCACTTTCCCGGGTGCCGCCGCGCCCAGCGGCCCCTTGCCGCCAGCCCAGTACGTGGCACCAGTGCCCGGTGCAGGGTCACTGGGTCGCTGGCCATCTCGCTGGCGTGGGTGGTGGGTGATGGGGGTGCTTGCAGCCTTGGATCCCCCTGACCCGTGTCAGCCGTCTGGGAGAGGAGTGAGCTCGAGGCCTGGCCCCGCAGCCCGGGGGTACAGCTTTGTTGGCGGGCGGGGGGGGGGGTTGTTCCCGTGTGGCCAGCTTGACTCGGGGGGTGGGGGGTCCCGCCTGGGCGTGTGCACCCTGACCTGGTCCCTGTCTCCGCGTCCTTCCTTCCAGGCCGAGAGGTTCGGGGACTCGTTCGTGTTTGAAGGGCTGCTGAGCGAGCGCGTGAAGGCCGACATCCAGCAAGCGGTGAGCGCCGCCCGCCCCGCTGGCCCGAGGAGCCCCCAGAGTCGCTGACCGGAGCTCTCTGGAGCGCCGCTGAGTCTGGGCTGATTCCCCGCTCTGGACACGGGTCCGACCCCGGGGGTGGCCGGGTCACGTCCCCTCGGCAGTCCAGGTCTCAGGGGCTGGTATGGGGGGTCCCTCACAGGCCCCTGAGTGGGTGTTGGTGTCCCCTGGGAGACGGGCATGTGTGCCGATCCCGACACGGTCCCTCCCGTGTGCCGAGTGAGTCCTGACACCGTCCTTCTGGTGTTTTAATCCCGACACGGTCCCTCCCGTGTGCTGGTTCTGGGGGTCTCTGAGTGTGGGCTGCAGGGCAGGGCGAGCCTGGCTGGGGGGCAGCAGGTTCGGGGGTGGCCTCCGCCCGAGCCCCTTGCAGGCCCCTCGGTTCCTGGGAGCCCGGCGAGCGCTCTGCTCCTCCCTGCCGACAGGTGTGTCCGCCCGAAACTGGCTCTGTCTGCTTCGTGCCGGGGTTCTGGGTCCTGGGCGGGCTGAGCGAGGTCGGGTGAGGCTGGCTCTCACGCTGCCTCCGTCTGGGCCCGGGCAGACTCCCACGGGGGTGCGGGGGACGGGGCCTCTGAGGCTGCTCGTCCGGCCCCAGCCTGCGCCCTGGTAACCAGGAGGCCCCCGAGCACCTGCTCGAGCCCGGGCGCTTCCTGCCTAAGTGCCCTGACGGCGGAGGAAACCTTTTAAGCCTGTTTACAAAGGGCTGGACGGGCCAGCCCCGCTCTGGCCTCATGGCCCCCCCGGCCAGCCTTGCCCTCTTGCCCCCCCCCAGCTCTGCCTCTCCTCCCCCTGCCTCTGCCTTCCTCCGTGGGGAGTGGCCGAGCCCCAGGGTCACAGCGGACCCCCAGGCCCCCGGGGACGAGGCCGCCCCCCTCCCAGGCCCATTACCTGGGCGCTGCAGCCCGGTCGTCAGCTGGGGGGAAGCCGCCTTCCGTGTCGCTGCTGCAGATGCCAGCGGGCCCCAGGGAGGTTTGCACGCGTGGGCACTGCGAGCGTCCACTCCAGGCGGCTCCTGTGTCACAGACGCTTCGTGGGGTCGTTATCAAGGACACCGTCATTCTTGGGAATGTCAGGAATGTTCTCTGGAAGCCCCTCCGGGTGCCGTGCTCCCAGTCAGGGTTCTGCGGTGCTCCCCGCCCCTTGCGCGGCTGTCAGAGGGGACAGGCCCTGCCCCCTCGGTGGGCTTCTCGCCGCCGCCCCTCAGAGGAAGCCCACCTCTTGGTTTCCTGTAGGGGCGGGAGACGCGTTTGTTGTGTCTCCCGTGGACAGCTCTCTCCGTGGAGGAAACATCGCAGGCGCCATTCAGACCAGAGCACGCGGGCCGCAGAGGTGGGGACCGGGCGCAGGGGCTCCTGCGTGCCAGCTGCGGGCTCTGCCCTGCGGGTACCCACCACAGCGTCTCGGGTATCTTCTCTGGTCACAGGTGGTGGCCCGTCCCGGCTCCTCCAGAAACCGTCATGCCGGGGACAGTCCTGAGGACAGACAGGGCTGTGTTGGGGTCCCCCGAGTGGACGGGCCGTGTCGGGGTCCCCCGAGTGGACGGGCCATGTTGGGTCTCCTGAGTGGACAGGCCGTGTCCCTCCTGTAGGCGTGTGTGTGGAGTCTGGGACGTGCAGGGGCCCGGGCCGAGTCTGTCCTTCCTGCAGAGCTGAGCGCGGCCTCTCTGGTTCCCTGCAGGTGGCGGAGGCTCCCTGGTGGTTACCCGTGAAGGGGGCCAGCTGGCGGCACCCCGAGGGGCCCAACTCGACTCTGCTGCACAGGTGGGCTGCGCTCGGGGGCTGCCGTGCGGTGGGCTCCCGTCCAGGCGGGCTTGCTGGGTGGCCTTGGGGCCTCTTCCTGCACCCCAGGGAGCCCCAGGAAGCAGCGCCCAGACCCAGCCTCATTCCCGGCACACTCTGGGCACACGCCTGGCTCCACTGCACACGGCGTCAGCGTTCGCTCCCTTCGATCCGGGCCCTGAGGATAGTCCCTTGCAGTGCGGCCCGGGCGTAGTCCGGACCCCTCCCTTCCCCCCTCGCCCCCCCACCCCTGCCGTCCTGGGTGACACGCGGCAGCCAGGCGCAGGAAGTGGGTCGGTGCGTCTCTCGGGTCCGGGTGCGAGAAGGCACAGCAGCAAGTGGGTCAGCGCGTCCCCCGGGTCTTGGTGAGAAGTGGAGCAGACCCGGGCCCTGGGGGCATCAGTGCTGGCCTCGTCGTCAGGGACGGCAGCCGCTGCCAGGCGGGTCTCGGCCCCATCACAGGGTCCCGGGACCCGCCTCTCGGGCGCAGGTGAGCCCCAGGGCCGGCGTCTCCCACAGGGACACTGCGCCTGGCTGCCGGGCTCCCGGGCCCAGAGCCACTGAGGCACCACTCGGGGTGTCGCTCCCCTGCAAATGTGAGGGGGGAGGGTGCGTGCGGGTGCAGGGCAGGGCTGGGTGCAGGGGTCAGGGCCGGGGGCAGGGTCAGGGCCGGGCACGGGGTCAGGGCCAGGCGTGGGGTCAGGACCAGGCGCAGGGGGTCAGGGCCGGGCATGGGGTCAGGGCCGGGCATGGGGTCAGGGCCGGGCAGGGGGCCTGGGCACGGGGGCAGGGCTGGGCCTTCCTGCTCCTGGCTGCCGCGGGCGTGGCTGTCTGTATCCCTGTTGCTGGGAGGACCCTGAGGAGTGTGACCCGGAGGGACCCCCCCCGCAGAGCACAGCCCCCCCTCTGGCATGGGGTGCCACCCCGAGTCCACTGCCCCCCGCGAGCGGCCGGGCGGGGCAGCCCGCTGTGGACTGGGGCGTTCCGAGTCCAACCCCGGCTGTTCCCAGCTGGGCTCTCACGTGGGGGCTTGGCCGGGTCCTGGGCTGGACGGGGGGTGCTGGTGGCACAGTGTCCATGCCCCTGGTCACTAGCCCTCCGTCCTCCCCCTAGGCTGGACCACCCGGTCCTCCACGTGTCCTGGAACGACGCTGTGGCCTTCTGTGCCTGGGCAGGCAAGCGGCTGCCCACGGAGGCTGAGTGGGAGTATGGCTGCCGGGGGGGCCTGGAGGGCAGGTAGGTGACCCCCCCCGGTCCACCTTCCCAGCCCGGGGCACCCCTCCCCACCCCCCACACCCACAGACGGGGTGGGCCCCGCCCCCAACACCCCGAAGCCGGGGCACCCTGCCCCCCCTTTGGACCATTGGGCTGCGTCGTCCCCCGAGGGCAGGTGGTCTCGGCGCCCCGGGCATGAAGCCCCCCAGGCTCCTCCCACTCCTCGGGCCCAGGGCCTCCCTATCTCCGGGGTCCTGAGCGCAAGACCCCACTGGGGCCCGTCTGGGAGACTCCACGGAGGTGTGGGTGCCACTGCCCCCCCCACCGGGGTCCCGTCTCAGCCCGTCCCACGCCCCCTCCGGCCCGGGTCCCTGGCACGTCTCGTCTGTGGGAACTGAGCCCAGAAGTTGGCGTGGGGCTTCGTCTGTCCGTCTGTCCGTCCGTCCTGGTGTCCATCCTGGGGCTGTGGCGAGGCTGTCTCTCCCGCAGGCTCTTCCCGTGGGGCAACAAGCTGCAGCCCAGGGGCGAGCACTACGCCAACCTCTGGCAGGGCCACTTCCCGGTGAGCAACAGCGGCGAGGACGGCTTCCAAGGGACGGCCCCCGTGAGTAGCCGCGGGGCGAGGGATGGGCCGTGAGTAGCCGCGGGGCGAGGGACGGGCCGTGAGTAGCCATGAGGCACCTGGGGTTCGAGCTCTGACTGTCCCGTGTCCCGGGGCCAGGCCGACTCGCTTTGGCACAGGCTGGTTTGCCTCCGCGCGTGGACACCTGCGTCTTGCACCCAGGCCCGACACCGTCCCCTTTGCTCTGTGAGCTGGTCCCCTTGGGTGCCCCTGAGGCGGGAGGCGGAGGCCGGCCCGCAGCCACCCCTGCCCGTCTCCGCCCTGCCTCGGCTGTGGGCCGCCCGCGCCCGCTGTCTCCGGGCCGTGGCCCCGTGTGTGGCGTTTTCCCAGGGAGCGTCTCTGACGGGGTGTTGTCCCGGCCTCCCGGCAGGTGGATGCCTTCCCGCCCAACAGCTTCGGCCTGTACAACATGGTGGGCAACGCGTGGGAGTGGACGGCGGACTGGTGGGGCGTGACGCACTCGGCGGCCGGCGCGCGGAACCCGGTGAGTCTCCCCTCGCGCTCGCGGTTGCTGGGGTGGTGGGTGGCCCCGGGGCCCCACGAGGACCCCTGCTCCCTCTCGGTGCCCCGAGTGACCAGGTGAGGCCCTCGGCCCAGTAGCTGGTCAGGGGAAGGCGTGGCCGGAAGTTTCTGTGCCCACTGCTGTCGGGCTTGAGCAGGGATCAGGGCCCGGGATGGACGGGGGAACGGGCCCGTTTCTGTTAGCGTCCACGTGCTGGGCCCCTGGGCAGGGCCGCTGACCCCTCAGCCTGCTCACAGCGCACGCAGCTCGGCTGCACAGGCGCCCCCGGGAGCCAGAGCTCGCGGCCCTCGGCCCAGCCGCCCGGCACTCGGGAGGCGTCAGGCGGAGCTTCCCCCCCAGAAGGTTCGAGAGCGCCAGGGCCGGGGGCCATTCAGCGGAGGGGGGAGTCACGCGTCTGAGCCTTGGGCTGCCTTTCAGAGTTGGGGCAGTTGGCCGCCGTGTCTCATGAGCACTGGAGACACAGGCCCGCTCTGTGGGGCAGACGGAGTCGCCGGCTGGCCGTGGCCTCAGCCACCCCTCCCTCCTGGGCAGCGGGAAGGACTCACGTCACGGCCCCCGCTGCTCACAGTGGCTTTGGGTGGTGTTAGGGTCCACTGCCCGTGGACGCCTGGTCCGTCTGCTCTGCCCCGTTCTCCCGGGCAGCGGGGGGCCGGCGGGCACTGCTGGCCGGTCTCAGGGAGGCCGGCACCTGAGCCCAGTGACCTGCCAGGCCTTTCTGAAGGCTGCTCCGAGCAGACGCCTGACACTGGCCCGCCGCGTGCCCCCAGGGCCCCCCATCCCTGCTCTGCGGCCCTCAGAGCCTGCCCTGCGACCTTGGGGGGCTGGGCGCACAGCCGGACCTGGGGCAGCAGCTCCTTCCGGCCCTTGGGGAGGGAAAGTTAATCATTAGCGTGTGATTTACTGCGCTGCTGTTGAGGCAGGAGCAGCTGGCAGCAAGTGCCAGGGCTCAGGCCCTCCGAGGGGAGGTCGCGCAGGCCTCGCTGGCAGAAGGGAGCACATGCATATGCGTGCGTGCCTCTGCGTGCCTGTGCACCCATGTGAATATACGCGTGCATGCATGGGGGCGTATGTCTGCATGTGTCTGCATGTGCATGTATGTCCTGGGAGCTGTGTAAATGGGCTTCTGCCTTTCCATGCAGACGCAGTCCGGCCGGTCCCTCTGCAGCTGCGTCTGTCTTTCTGTTGGGGGCTCCATCTGATGGCGCAGGGCTCCGGGGTGACCCCAGGGGTGACCGGGAGACCCTCTGGCGCCAGGCCTGGAACCCGGAGCTCTTACATGCAAAGCCTGTGTCACTTGCCCTCCCCGGCTGTCCTGAGACCGGCCAGCCGGACCCTGGGGGCAGTGCTCCCGCCCCGCAGGGCCAGCCCGCGCCGCCGCCCTGTCCTGGGACAGACGGCGTCAGGGTGAAGCCCGAGCAGCGGGTGCATGCCGACCCTGCCCCGGCGCTGCTGGCCGAGGGGCCCTGGGCCTGCCTTGTGACACCGTGGCCTCGAGGAGGAGTGGGCTGGCCCTGGATGGCCGCGGCCACTGAGCCCTCCGGGCGTCCCGGGCTCTGGGAAAGCCCCAGCAGCCCCAGCAGCTGCTCTGCACTGGGCTCGGGCTCACACTAGCCTCGCGCTGCGCTTGAGGCTCATTCCAGAACCTTCCTCGTGCCTCCCTGCATCTTTGGGAGGTGGATGAAACACCCGGGACTTCCTTAATGCATCTGCATCTTCAGCAGAGACATTCCAGAACCTTCCTCACACCACCCAGTCTCCATGGTAGACACAGTCCCAGAGGCCGTCTGACAGCTCCCCACCTGGAGACGTTCCAGAACATTCCTTGCAGCTCCCCACCTCCTCAGCCTCCTGCCCAAACCCCTCACCCGGGCAGGGCCAGGAGCAGCCTGTCATGTCGCTCCCTGCGTCTTGTGCCTGCAGTTGACAGTCTCGGGTTTCCCAGGCTGAGGAGGCCGCTCACCGGTTCTGGTGGAACGGGCCCGCCCGGCTCTGGTTCTGGTGGAACGGGCCCACCTGCTCAGGTGCTGGAGCCTTCTGGTAGCTCTCGGGGGATGGGCAGCTGCCACCGAGGGCCCCATTCCGGGCCAGCCCTGCTCCTAGCATGCGGCCTCCTCCCCCGTGCTGGGCTCCCGCACAGAGGGGCTTTGGGATCCCCTGCGTGCCCACGCTCCCCCGGTGTCCCGCCTCTGACGCTCAGGGCCTCGCCCCAGCCTGGAGCACTGAGGGGTCACACCTGCTGCCCACGGTGCTGAGCGCCCAGCTGGCTGCAGGCGCATGGGACGGGACCCGGGCGTTTCCTGCCTCCCCGCAGCACACGTGCGACAGGATCTGTGCATTTCCCAACGTTCCTGGCATTTCCCTGCATCTCCTGTGGGAAACGAGAGCGGCCTTGGGGACCGTGCTCCCCCCCGAACCCGCCTGGGGACGTGCAGCACAGGGGCCCCACGGGGGGCCTCCCGGAGTGCCAGGTGGGGCTCACACCCCCTTTCCGCTCAGTCAGAGCTGCAGCCCCCAGGCCCCGCCCCCTGTTCTGTCTGCGGGGGGACAGCTCGGCGCTGAGGGAAGCTTTGTGCCCCTGCGCGTGACCCCTGCCCGGGCAGGCCCCGTCTGGCTCGCCCGTGCCCCTGGCTCTGCCAGTCGCCCCGGCAGTGGCCTAGGCTGTGTCCCCGGCGTCTCTCAGGCTGCCGTCGGGTGGGTGCGGGGCAGCCAGGCCCCTTCCTGCCGCACCTGCTGTCCTGCTCAGGCGCTGCCCACTCCCCCCGGCCGGGCCTTGCGGGGCGAAACCTCCACAGGCAGCAGGTACTCCCCTGACCCGTCTCTGGTCACCTGACAGCTGGAGGCTGCTTGCCCCCCTGCCGGGCGCTGAGGTGTCCCGGTGGCACCTGAGCTGCTGCCTGCATCCAGCCGGCCTTTGGTCCTTCTTAATGGTGGCCGGTCTCGCTGCAGGGAGAGAGGAATTCAAGCCCTGACCCCTGACCCGGGCTGCGGCCAGCCCTGACCCCATTTCAGCTCAGACACTCAAATAAATGGCTTTGTCCCGGTGAAATGGACATGTGACGACCCGCACTGTCAGAAGCCCGCACGCACAGGCCAGGGAAACATCACACGGAGACAGTGGCCGTGGCCCCCAGTGCCCCTGGCTGCTTGTCCCCTGGCTGCCTGTCCCTGGCTGCCTGTCCCCTGGCTCTGCCTGTCCCTGGCTGTCCCCTGGCTGCCTGTCCCTGGCTGCCTGTCCCTGGCTGTCCCCTGGCTGCCTGTCCCTGGCTGCCTGTCCCCTGGCTGCCTGTCCCTGGCTGTCCCCTGGCTGCCTGTCCCTGGCTGTCCCCTGGCTGCCTGTCCCTGGCTGCCCTTCCCACCGGCTGGCCTCCTTCCTGCCCTCTGCCCTGCTCACAGGGCAGCTCCCGGCCCAGCAGTCTGTGGGGTCCCCCCGGACACTCCCCTGGGTCTGTCCTCTCTCACTGTGTCCGTCCATTTCGTTGTGGCCCCTCAGGCTGGCGTTTTGGAAGCTGCGGGGCCTGGGTGGGGCTGGAGGGACGCAGGCGCTCGGGGCAGCTGGTTCCCGAGAGAGATCATAGACCGCCCCCCACCCAGGGGGCTCGTGGTGCCGGGATGTGGGCATGCAGCAGCGCTGGGGTCCCAGGGGAGCAGGGACCACCCGCCCTGGGGGCCAGCAGCTTCTCACCGGGGGACCGTTGGTCATTAGCGGGAGAGGCCGAACACTGGGGGTCTGGCCCCAGAGGGCGTGCTCTGCCGTGCACAGACGAGGCCGGGGCAGTCCGCGGTGATGCCGGTTCGAATCCTGACACCACACGGTTCCCCTGAACATCATCCGGCCGCAGGCCCCCAGCCCTGCAGGGTGAGGTGAGGTGGGGTGGGGGATTCAGGTCTTCCCTCAGGCTCCGTCAGCGTCACCAGTCGACTGGACGGTCCTGGCCAGAACCCTGGCAGCGCCCAGGTCTCCTGAGCGGGCGCCCACTGCCCCCGTCTTTCCCGCCAGGAAGCGGGACTCATAGTTCTGTGCTCACATCCACAAGAATGTGATATTCTTGTTCCATTTGGGGCCATACTGAGGTGCTCGCTCTTCCCTGCTGTGGTGTCAGGGGTGGTCCTGCGGGGCTCGGGGGGCCCTTCCTAGCCCCCCGTCACCAGGCCCCTCCCCCGTCCTTCCGGCCTGCTTTGCGGACATTTTCCTTTGGATTATTGTCAGTTCTGAGACCTGCAGATGCTGCTTCTGCCCGGGGCCCTGCCAAGCGTGACCTCTGGGCTGGGAGGAGCCCCCCGATGCCCCCACGTTTGCCGTTCCTTTGCTTTCTCCTGTCCTCCGTCCGCGTCCGCTGTCTGCCCCCTGTGGCTAGGGTGTGTATGGTGGACGCTGAGTCCCACGGTGGCCCGGCCACACGTCAGCCCCGGGTGGCCGTGCCAGGCTGCTTCGCCGTCTTCCCAGTCCCTGGTGGTGCCCGATGTCCCAGCGAGGACCGGACACGCCTGTGCTCAGGCTCTGGGTCCCTCTGGCGTCTGTCCCAGCTGGCGGTGGGTGACGGAACTTGCTTCAGAGCTGCCGGGACCAGCCTGGCGGGGCTCCTGCTCGGGCGGGTCACAGCAGCCCCCGCCGCGGCCTCAGAGTGGGCAGCTGTGGGGGGCTCGGGCCCCCGCCTGGGTCGCCTTGCTCTAAGCCTTCCCTCCTTGTCCGCAGAAAGGCCCCCCGTCCGGGGAGAACCGCGTGAAGAAGGGCGGCTCCTACATGTGCCACAAGGTAAGCTGCCCTGCCGGGGTGCCCACACGGGTGCCGTCAGCGCGGGCGGAGGCGGGCAGAGTGGCCCAGGGGGCAGAGCGGGGGGTGCCTGTCGCTCTGTCTGGGAGACCTGGGCTGTCCCTGACCAAGCGGGGGGGGGGGGGGTGGTCTCTGCAGCAGTCTGCCTGGGTACACACGTGCACACATGCTCACACGTGTCTGTGCACACACACAAGCACATACTTTCACATACGTATATGTACATGCCTCTTCTTGCATGAGTCTCTCATACATACATGCACACATATGTATGTGCACACAAGCCTCACATATACACACATGCCTTTTCAGCAGGTAAATCTCTCACATACATCATACACACACATACACACACACATATACACACACATGCCTTTTCAGCAGGTAAGCCTCTCTCACACATGTCATACACACATACACACACACACATATATACACACACATATACACACACATGCCTTTTCAGCAGGTAAGCCTCTCTCACACACGTCATACACACATACACACACACACATATATACACACACATATGCACACACATGCCTTTTCAGCAGGTAAGCCTCTCTGTCTTTCTCTCTCACACAAAAACACATACACACACGTGCATGTGCACACACCCTTTTTAAAATTTATTATTTATTTATTTTTTTGCTTTTTTGGGTCACACCTGGCGATGCACAGGGGTTACTCCTGGCTCTGCACTCAGGAATTACTCCTGGCGGTGCTCAGGGGCCCATATGGGATGCTGGGAATCCAACCCGGGTCGGCCGCGTGCAAGGCAAACGCCCTCCCCGCTGGTTTGCTGGGCGCCCTGTGTGCCGGGCGAGGGTGCGTTCTGTGTGGTGGCGATGTTGGCGTGGAGACGCCCGGGCCTGGCTCGTGCGCCCCAGGGCTCGGCTTTCCTTGGGGGGTGCTCTGGGTGCCAACTCACTGTGTGGCTGAGCCCACTGACTGGGGTCCGGGGGCCCCTCTGTGTGGGCTCCATATGCCCCCCCCCGTCAGGTGTTGCTTCCTGCCTCCAACCCGCTCAGCCTGTCTCTGTCCCTTTGCTAAGAGGCGGTTCCGGATCGTTCCTCAGGAGCTTCCCGCAGATAGTCGCCCGGCCCAGGCCGTCGGGGCAGGAGCGGCCGATGGTCTGAGCCCGGCTGGCGCGCGGGCGTCTCCGCCAGTGGGTTTCAGGCCTGCCCGTGAGTGTGGAGAGCACAGCGCCCGCCTCCACTGCCCCTGCCGCCGCGCCCGCGCCCGCGGGCCTCGGTACCCTAAGCCCACCGCGGCTCTGTACGTTAGGGCGTGTGCAGGTGCGCCGGCCGCGGTGCTGACGGGCTTCCAGGATTCAGGTGGACGGTCATGGCTCACGCCCACGTCCATCAGACCGCGAAGTCATCATGTCCCTAGCGCTGGCCTGGCCGCGTGCTTCACACTCAGGCCGGCTTCCGCCACTGCACGCACAGTTTCTTTCTTTTTTTTTTTAAATTTTTTAAATTTTATTTTATTGAATCACCATTGGAAACTTACAATGCTTTCAGGCTTACGTCTTAGTCATACAATGCTGAAACAACCATCCCTTCACCAGTGCCCATATCCCACCACCAAAGACAAAAAAAAAAAAAAAACCACAGTACACCTCCCATCCCGCCCCCCTGCCCCCCTGCCTTGTAACTGATAAATTTCACTTTACTTTCTATTTACTGTGGTTACATTCAATATTTCAACACAAACCTCACCATTATTATTAGGAGCACCCCACTAGAGTCAGACCTGTTGTGAAGAGAAATGAGGTTTTGTATTTCTGTACTTTAACAACTAAGTCCAGGGAGATTTCTTCCGGATATTCGATCATTGCAAGCTTGTAAACTCCATTTGCGGTCGTCATAATATGGCGTCCCCACGCCCTTCATCCCCGGGAAGGGACAGGCGAGAGAGAGAAATACCTTTCCCCTCCTGGGCGGGCATGGGGTCACGGCTTGGTTCTCTGGCTGGAGCCAATCTGCAAGGAGCTGCCCATGTTGAAGTTGGTTCAGCGGGGTCTGGATTCACACTCGTGCAGCTGCGGAGGAGCCGCACACGCGTGCGGCCCCCGGGGTCACCACACAGTTTCTTTCTTTTTGTTTGTTTTTATTTCTGGGCCACGCTCAGGGTTTACTCCTGGCTCTGCACCTAGGGGTCACCCCCGACGGACTTGGGGCATCGTGCGGGGTGCCTGGGAATGAAGTTGGGTTAGCTGCGTGCGTCACACGCACCCTCCCCGCTGCATTTTAATTTTAAATCAGAATCGCTGCCCTGGGACACCCCAGTCCCTTAGCACTGACGTGTCCGACAGTCCTCAGCGTGACTCTGTGGCTCAGTGGCTGAATTCCGTGGCCGCGGGGTCAGACCTCAGCAACACGTGGCAGCTCTCGCCATTCCCTGTTCCCAGGCCCACGTATGTCAGGCCCTGGGCACTGTCCCAGTGCCATGTATGTTAGCTGTGTTAGCGTGTCTGTTTTAACAGTTCATCCTTTTTGCCTGTTGGTGATCTTCAGTGCCCAGAACCTCTGTCTTATTCCTCGCCTCTGGCCGGAAGTGTCCTTGTGGGCTTCAGGAGTGGTGTCTGGCCTCTGCCTGGCCCGGGGAGCCCTCGGTGGGCACCTGCGGAGCGTTTCTGCCCGAGGGCTCCGCCCATAGTCTCAGTTCCCCTGTGGTGTTGTGAGTCGGCATTTCGACTATGCCCACATGCTTCCCCGACATCTATCCAGATAGTTTTTGCAGGGTCTTTTTTTTTTTTTTTTCCAGTCAGCTAATACAGTGAATTGGGTGGATCGGTTTCCAAATATTAACCCTTTCTGTTTCCCAGGACATCCCCGTGCTCTGCTGTCCTTCTGCATTGCGGATTAGGTTTGCTAAACTGGTCGGAGTTTTTCCATCTGTGTCCGTGGTGGGTGTTGGTGTGTGTTCTTGTCTGGACCGGCCTTGGGTGTTTGTACCTCCTTCGCTGAGCTGCAAATGTGCTTCAGCCTGAATTTTCTGAGCTTTTCTGTAGGATTCGCGTTATTCTCCCTTCAGTGTTTGACAGTTTCCCTGGAGACGCCATCTGGGCCCAGAACTCTCCGTATCGATTTTAGTTCCTGACTCCAGGACTACGAAGATGATCTTCCTTCTTCTTCTTCTTCTTCTTCATTAAATTACAGGAATTTGCATCTTTGGAGGATGCAAATTTGTCCCTGTCCTCAGCACCCTTGAGTTGATGACACAGTCTCTGCCTTTGTTGGGTGCTTGGACCATTTACATTTAATTTGGTTATTGACGAGGCTGGATTTGCCGTCCTGATCTCTGCTTCTCTTTCCCATTTGGTGGATGCTCGAGGCCACTCCTGGCTCTGGACAGTTGGGAACCGAACGAGGGTCGGCCCCGGGCAGACAGTGCCCCCACCCTGGGCAGACGGTGCCACCACCCTGGGCTTCCCTTTCTGCCCCGTCCGCCCCACTCTGGCTGTTTTTCCCTTTTCCTCTCTCTCCTGTGGAAGGGTCACTCCCTGTGGGCCTTAGGCCCAGCATGGCCAGACAGCGTTTGCACCGCCGAACCCGGGGACCCGCAGGGCAGAGCCAGGCTGGTTGGCGCGTGTGGGGAGGTCCTGGGTGCCAGGGATTGAGACAGTTCACGTGTGCTTCACTGCTCGAGCTCTCCCTGGCCGGAGTGAGTTTTTAATTTTGTTCTGTTTTGAGTCCACAACGGCAATGCTCGGGATTTACTCCTGGCTCTACGCCCGGGGATCATTCCTGAAGGGCTGGGGGGCATATGGGGTCCTGGGGAACAAACCTGAGTCGGCTGCATGCAAGGCAAGTGCCCTGTCCTCTGTACTGTCACTTGGCCCTGGGTTTTGCTTGTTGTTTTTTTTCATTTCTCTCTTTTCCCTTATGCACATACAGTATGTGGTACATATGTAGCACACGTATACTTAATGTATTTTCATATGTTTCCGGGCCCCTTGGCAGTGCCGGGGGATCTGGCCCCATGCCTGGTGGGGTGCTGGGCCCAGAGGCTGGCTCTGACCGTTTCCCCTGTGGTCAGCCCAGGGCCTCGCGCACGTGAGACCGGCTCTTCCGGGAGTCGCACCCCTGGCCAGGTCTGAACACACGGCAGCCCGTCTTCCTCTCCGGCTCGTTGGCAGTGCCTGCTCACGCCTCAGTGGTTTATACTGAACGTCTTTAATTCCTCACGGCTGGCCCAGGGATGAGCTTTCACTGCGTCTGACTTGGCGTTGCGGAGAATGTTCCAGAACAGGTGCTAGCAGGGAGGTGAGCTGAGTGGGAGCTGCGAGCTCCTGCAGAGGAGAGCAGTGTCCCCTGGCCGGGCGGGTGGGCGGAAGCCCAGCTGCGCCGTGGTCACCGTCAGCCCCGCCTGAGCTTTCACCGGCGCGATGCTCGGGATTGTGCCCAACCAGCGTCCAGCAGAGCCCAGCCCCGGGCCTTTCCCGGCTCCTCCCCGGCCCCTCACCGGGGCCTGCTGGGCCCCAACCCCGGGGCCGGAGCATCTTGGTCCTCAGTGGCTTATCCGGGGTGTGGGGCCATGCGCTCGGCGAGCACCTGGGGGAGAGCAATTTCACACACTAATTAGCTGTTTTGATGAACTCGGCTAAAACGGGTCCCCCCGCGCCCCCATTCTTAATTAACAGAGTGACCCATATTTCAGCCGCTCTCGGAGACGCATCATTAATAACCGTGCTTGGCGCTAAAGATAGAGGCCGGAGCGCCGAGGACACTCAACCAGGCCGCCCCTCCCCTGCACGCTCCATGGCGCTCGCCAGCTGCTGCCCGTTTGCCGAGAGAGGCGCCCGCAGGGAGGGTGGGGGCAGAGAGGGCCTCGTTCCCTCCAGGACGCAGCCTCAGGCCCAGCGTGGACTTGGACCGAGACCCGCCTTCGGGGTCAGCCCTTCCCCGTCTCTGGGGTAGCAGGCGGCCGTGGGGCTGCTTCGTGCGTGATGCAGTGAAATGCCCGTTCTGTGGTCGCGGGCGTTGAGCTGCTCTGTGTGCCAGCAGGATGTTTCCGCGGCAGCGGGGGATGCCAGTGAACACTGGGCGGGCAGTGGGGAACATGGCGTAGGAGCGGACGCCGTGCCCTGCGTCCTGGGGGCGGCTGTCCGGCCCTCTCGGGCGTCTCCGCTCTCCTCCCTGGGAGTGTGGGCGAGTCCTGGGTCTGGGGGCTCCTCTGCCCACATGGCAGGCCCCGTGTGTGCTGTGTGCTGGTGGTTTGCAGCTGTCTGCGGGTGACGTGCGCACACACGTGCCTGTGTGGGAGTGTATACAGACACTGCAGGTGAATGTGAGCTGTGTGTGGGTACATGCACACATGTACATGTGTGTGGATGTGCTTGTGTGTGCATGGTCTGAGGCAAGCGTGTGGGGGGGGCAGACCAGGGGCTGCAGTCATGGCTGTCCACCCAGGAGTGTGTCCCTGCAGGGGTCCTGCTGCCCTTAGTCCTTCTCCTCTGACCACTACGCTATCCCAGGCGTCCCGAGGGGACTGGGAGCCGGGTCTGCATACGTGTGCCGGGTGCCAGGTCTGCACGTGTGTGCCAGGTGTGAGGTCTACACATGTGTGCTGGGTCTGCATGCGTGTGCCATGCATGTGCCGGGTGCCGGATCTGCACATGTATGGGAGGTGTCATGTTTGCATACATGTGCTGCGCATGTGCCAGGTGCCGGGTCTGCACGTGTGTGCTGTGTCTGCACGTGTGTGCCAAGTGCTGGGTTGCACGCGTGTGCCAGGTGCTGGGTCTGCACATATGTGCTGGGTGCCGGGTCTGCACACATGTCATGCATGTGCCAGGTGCCGGGTCTGCATGTGTGTGGGCGGTGCCGGGTCTGCATGTGTGTGCTGGGTGCGGGGACTGCACGTGTGTGCCGGGTGCTGGGCATTCGGCTTCAGCCCCTGGCAGGTGAGAGGAGTCGGGGCTCTCCCGTGGTGCGGGACTGAGGCAGGGCGGGGCGGGGCCTGGCCGGCTGTGCACGCTACACGGTGTCTTGGCGCTCTTCTTTTTCTTTTTGGGTCACGCCCGGCGATACTCGGGCCTCACTCCTGGCTCTGCACTCAGAAATCACTCCTGGTGGTACTCGGGGGACCATTTGGGACTCCAGGGCTCGAACCCGAGTCGGCCACATGCAAGGCCAGCACCCTCCCCACTGCAATGGCTCTGGCCCCCTCTGGGGCTGCTCCTGACGCTTTCTGTGGTGACGCTTGGTTTTAAACATCCGTGTGACTTTCCAGTTCATGCAGGTGACCGTGGGGTCACGGGCCCTGGTGCTCAGCCCGGGCCCGGCAGTGTCCGGCCAGCAGGTGGGCGGAGCTCAAGGCCGGGCCCTGGCCACCGGAGCTGCTGGGTTCTTGGGGTGGTCGTGAGGGGTCAGGGTTGAGACCCGCAAAGCTTGTGCCTGACCTTAGCTGTCCCCCCCCTGCCCTGCCCTGTCCTCCCGCGCTGCCCCAGCTCTCCCCCTGCCCTCCCCTGCCCTGCTCTGCCCTCCTCCCCCCGCCCAGGCTGTCCACCACCTGTCCTAGGGCAGGTCTGGTTCCCTGCCGTGATGAGCAGCGCTGACCCCAGGATCTTTGCATGTGTGGTGGGGTCCCGAGGGTCCGGGCCATGGGGCGCGGTGCTCTGTGGTGTGTGGGCACGGGTGGGCAGCCCGCCCCCTGCCGCCCCCGCCCGTGGGGCCCTCACCCTCCCTCTCCTCCCCCAGGCCTACTGCTACAGGTACCGCTGCGCGGCGCGGAGTGAGAACACGCCTGACAGCTCGTCCTCCAACCTGGGTTTCCGCTGTGCGGCCGACCGCCTGCCCGCCGCGGGCTGAGCCCGGCCGCCCCGGCCAGCGCGTGCGTCCAGGGCGGCGTCTCCGGAGACCTCGGCCAAGATCTCGTGTCTTCCACAGCGGCAGCGGCGCCGGGCTCCTGACTGCCCCCCGCCGTGACCTCTCGGGGTCCCCGCGCCCGCCCGCCCGCGTCCCCTCTGCCCCCGTCGGGCGGGACAGAGTCTATCGTGATTTTCTAGTGAGAATTTATGAGAGATTATTTTTGAGCTATTTTCCCCACGCGTGGTAGGAATCATGGCACGTCTGGGCCTCGTGTTCAGGGGGCCGGGGCGGGGGGGGCCTTCTGTCCACACTGCACTTTGTGTTCCAAGGGGATCAGTGTCTTGTTGTCACAGCGGGCCCGAGGCCACGCCGGGCTTTCGCTTTAGCAGTAAGTGCCTTTGGACCGAGGGCGGGGCCGGCCCCCCACGCCCGAAGCCTTCCCAGAGGACTCGGAGTGAGACGGCTTTAATTTGGCTTTAATTCTCGGCGAGGGAGGAAGGGACGCGGCCGGAGTTTCGGGCAGCGGGGCTGGGGCCGCCCAATAAACGCATCTCACCGTGTCTCGGCTCCTCGCTCCTCCTGCGGTGCTCTGTCTCAGGACACGGAGGCCCGAGCCCAGCAGCTCCCCCGGGACCCTCCTCCCCCCTGCACCCGGGAGGGCACGGGTGGGCCCCTGAGCCAGGGCTGGCTCCCAGGGTGACGCCGGACTCGTGGCCCCTGTTGTCCGGCCCCTCGGGTGGTTGATGGGTCCCTGTGCTGAACCCCCGTCGGGGCACAGCCTCCAGAGTGAGCACTGGTGACCCGAGGTGACCCGGGGCCGCACATCTCGTCGGTGTGCCCACGCCGATGGCCGTCACTCCGGGTGGGAAATGTCTCTTCCTCACTGTCACCGGTGGGACTGGCCCTGCCGAGCAAACCAGCCAGCGTTTGCGTCACTGGGGAATCGGGCATATGGGCACCCCCGGCCCTGCCCCACCCAGCCCGGGCACCCCCTAGCCCTGCCCCCGTCCCCCACCCACGGGCACCCTCCAGCCCTGCCCAACCCCCACTGCCCTGCCTGTGGACCCTGTGGGGTGTGTCTCTATACTGAACTATGTCTGTCACTCACTCCAGCACAGCCAGCGGCCTGATCCATATGCCCGAGCCAGGGCGGGACCTGTGTGTGTGTGTGTGTGTGTGTGTGTGTGTGTGTGTGTGTGTGTGTGTGTGTGTGTGTGTGTGTGTGTGTGGTGTGCGCGTGCGCATATACGGGTTCAGGGATCCCCTCAGGCCTGGGTTGTGTATGTGTGTGTGAATATGTGTGTGAAAGCATGTGTGTGTGTTCAGCGGTCCTTCTTGGGCCTGGGGTGTGTATGTGGGAGTGTGTGTATGCATACGTGTGTGAGTGTGTGTTCGGGGCCTGTTGCCGTGCTGCAGGGGCGTGAGAGCGGCTCAGTCCACTGAGCCCCGCACAGGCCTGGCTGGTCCAGGGTGGAGGGTCCCTGCACCTTTCCCGTCGGGACATTCCCCCGGGACGGGGCCGAGCTCAGGGCTGGACGCAGCTGCCTCAGACTTGCCACTGACCAGGGCCGGGTCAGCGAAGACGTCGCCCTCTGCCCACCCGTCTCTCTCCGTCCGGCCTCGGGCTCAGCCATGTCCCCGGGGCCCCGCCTGACCGCGCTGCTTCCCCCGGGGCAGCTGGGAACGCGCCCGTGTGCCCGGCAGCCGAGGGCTGTGGACGAGCCGCGTCGCGGCCGTGTCCAGGGCAGCCCAGAGCCAGAGGGCGCGTTTCTGTGGCAGCCACGCTGGTACCGAGCCCCGAGCCTGGGGCGCGGCCGTGGCCGGGCTGCAGTGGCCGGCGGGCTGGACCTTCCTCGCTGCTTCCCCAGTGAGTTGGCGCTGGGCAGGGCAGGGGCACCTGCACCCTTGGGGACAGAGGTGTGCCTGGCCGTGCCGATGCGAGCTCGGGGGGCTGCGGGGCCGGGGTGGGCTGCTTCTCTGAGCCCACCTGGCTCCCCACTCGCCAGGCGTGTCTGATTCCTCACAAGGACCCGGCGGGCGTCCCCGCGCCCTGCAGGCTGCGGCCCAAAGGACTGGGCCATCGGCAGGCGCTGGCCGGGGTCGGACGCTGAGCCCATCTCCGAGATCTCTGGGCTTGTCACAGAGAGACCAGCCTTGCCTCCGGGGGACGGTGGTGCACGGGGCTGGGGAGGCCCAAGGACGGGGGTGTGAGGACTGTGCTCGGCCGGGAGCCAGGAGCTGAGGCTGGACCCGAAGCTCCGACCCGTCGCACATGCAGGTCAGCCCACAGCCTCCGTCCCCGGGACCGAGCACTGGTCTCTGGCCGTGGCTGCCTGGGCTGGGGCAGGGCCGGGAGCCACCTCCCTGGGCTCCTGCACCCGGAACGGCAGGGAGGGCGGCTGCGGGCCAGGGTCTGCGGAGACCCCTGCACTCCTCTGCATGTGTTTAGGAAATCCTGAGCGCCAGCTGGATTCTCCCCGCTCACGTCACCCGCCTCAGGTCCCCGGGCTGACCCCACGGCTCCAGGCGCAAAGTCCAGACCAGCGTTTCCCGAGGCGCCAGCACTGCCTGGACAGCCCAGAACAGTGTGTGCATGTGTGTGTGCGTGTTCCTGTGCATGTGTACATGTATGTGTGCATGCGTGTTCCTGTGCATATGTATATGTATACATGCACATGTGTCCTGTGCATATGTATATGCATGTATGTGTACGTGCATGTGTGCTCCTGTGCATATGTGTATGCATATATGTGCATGTGTGTTCCTGTGCATATGTGCATGCATGTATATGTGCATGTGTGTTCCTGTGTATATGTTCATGCGTGTATGTGCATGTGTTTCTGTGCATATGTGCATGCGTGTATGTGCATGTGCGTGTGTGTGGCCTCAGGCCATCAGTGGCATTTTGTTTGTTCCCTTAACACCAGGTTTCCACGTGGCCTCAGAAATGTTTCTCCAGAAAGGGGGTGTCAGGGGTAAGTCTGGGGCTCTGCTGCCCTGCTCTCTCGGTTTCCCTAGGCCGGCGCGGGTCACGGGGTCCCCATGGCGCCGTGCTCCCCCCGGGTCCAGGGGTCCTCCCGGCTCGTCCTCCAGGGCGTCACTTGCATGCAGCACCTGCCATGCCTGGTGCTTCAGGCCCACCATGCCAAGGTCAGTGGGTCTTACAGGGCCATGCCAAGGTTGGTGGGTCTCACAGGGCCGCGGGGAGAGTCGGGTACGCGGGGGCGCGAGTGACAGGGGGCTCCGGCGACATCAGGGTGGGAGGGACGATGATTTCGGCAAGGTGGAGTGCTTGGTTCCTGGACTCCATGTCACAGTGCTCAGGACCTACTCCAGGTGCTGTTCTCAGGGGTCCCGCCCGATGGGCTCAGGGTCGACATGGTGCAGGAGGGGCGTGGGTCACTGTGAGGGGCAACGCCTCCTTGTTCTCCTGTCGCTCCGACTCGCGTGGACACTGGCCTGGGATGCCGCCCTGGACGGTCCAGGAGGTGCCAGTGGTTGGACTCCGGGCCTGGCGCGGCTCTCGCCCCTCTGTGCCATGCCCTTCCCCGGCTGTGTGGGTCGGGCCTGAGTTGCTGTGGCACTGTCGGGGAGACTCGAGGAGAAAGTGGGACACGAGGTGGCCGGGCCATGGACTCTGGGCGCCCAGCTTAGTGGGACTCAGCCCCAGCACTCAGCCAGGGGACTCAGCCCTGGGACAGCCCCTGGTCACCGTGGGGTGGCTCCCGCCCACGCCCATCTGGGTTCCGGAACATTCACCCGGGGGGAAAGGCCTGTCCAGGGCTCGGGGCTGAGTCCCGATGCAGCCGTCTGTTTCCCCGCCGGCCGTCAGCTGGCTGGTTTGGGGCCGACCGGAAGCGCCCTGGGCTGGTCGGCGGCGAGTCCCGTGTCTGCTGTGTGCTGCCCCCCTCTAGTGGCCAGCCGGGCTCAGCGCTGGTGGGGCCGCTGGGAAGGCTGACAGGGCTGGTACGGGTCCCTCCTGCCTCCCGCCCCCGCCGCCCACTTCCCGCCCTCCCTCCCGGCGTCTTCCTGCCTCTGGTGCCCTGGTGGGGTGGGGGGCACCCAGATGGAGAGGTGAGCCAGGGGCTCCGGAGTGGGGTTCTACCGCGGGGCTGCTGGAGTGCCCCTGCTTCAGTGCTCATGACTGATTTCTCCGCGGGCAAAGCTACAAACCACACATCATATGCGGAGTGTCGCCTCAGTGTGTCGGCTCTGGCCTGTGCCCCCGCTGGGTACGGCCCCCCTCCCTGCGTCCCGGCTGACCTGGGGCTCACGGCTCGGCTGGCAGACCCCCACGGCCCTGTCGCCCCCACGCTCTGCCTGGGCCTCACCTACTGAGCCCGAGAGGGGGTTGGAAGCGGGTGTTCCTGTGCCCGGTCTCAGGCAGGGTGCAGGGGCTGGGGGTCTCCGCTGCTCCCCACGGCCCCATCTCAGACTGAGTGTGTGTGTGTGTGTGTGTGTGTGTGTGTGTGTGTGTGTGTGTGTGCACGAGCGGGGTCTCTGCTCCTCCCCACGGCCCCATCTCAGGCTGAGTGTGGGGGTTGGGTCCCCAGCTGCACCCCCTGGCCCCATCTCCCCCGAGCCGTGGGATGAGCCTCAGTTGTATTCTCTGCGGGATGGGGGCCTGCAGGGGAAATCCCACCTGGACATGACCCAGAAGGTGGGGCCTGCTCCTAGGAGTCCCTCTTGGTGGCCCCGTTCCTGGAGCCCCCTGGGGCCCCTTCTGGAGAGACCCCACACGGCGCTGAGGGCCAGGACCCAGTGGGAGGCTCACACCCTCGAACTCTGCAGATTCTCAGCCTCTGTGTTCGGGTTGGGTCTCAGGCTCACTCAGCAGTGTTCTGGGGCTGCTCCCAGCCCAGTGCTCAGGTCACTCCAGGCAGTGCTGGGGGCCCAAGGCCTCCTGCATGTGGGGAACATCTCCTGGACCTCCTTTCTCGGTCCCCGAGGACGCTGAACTCCAGAGTGCCCATGACGGGTGACACATAAGTGAAGCCCACCTGAAGGTCAGGCAGAGAGCGAGGAAGGTCGCCCCCCCAGGCAGAGGTGCCAGCAGCAGCGCGGCCCAGGCCCCCTGGCATTGGCTGCCCCCCCTCGACCCGAGCTTGGCTGCTGGCCACTCTCCGTGGTACGGGCTGGCTTTCCCTGCACCGAGGCTGCTGGGCTCCGTCTGTTCTGAGAATTTATTTATTTATTTATTTTGCTCTTTGGGTCACACCCGGCGATGCTCAGGGGTTCCTCCTGGCTCTGCACTCAGGAATTACCCCTGGCGGTGCTCAGGGGACCCTATGGGATGCCGGGGATCAAACCCGGGTCGGCCGCGTGCAAGGCAAACGCCCTACCCGCTGTGCTATCGCTCCAGCCCCTGTTCTGGGAATTTAAACTCTGGAACTTTCGTGCCTAACGGGGGCTGCGGGACCGAGTCCCAGTCAGCTCGGCCTGTGGTCGGAGACGCTGCTGGCGCCTGGCCAGTCCTCACTGCGGCCGGGTGGGGCGGCGACGCGCCCAAAGTTAAACTGGACTTTCCTGCATATGGCACCGGAGGCGGAGCCTGGGGCGGGCGGACCCCCCCTCCCGTCAGTCAGCCTCGAACCTGCATTTTGGTAAAGAGATGGAATGTTCCAGAAAGGGGAATAGAAATGATCCGTCTGATCTCGGCCCGGAGCAGATGTTCGACGAGTGCCCACCGGGGTCAACACCCTTGAGGCCTCGAGGGCCTGCGGTGGCGGTGCCAGAGTGCGGCCTCGCCGTGGCCTCTCGCCCTGTCTCCGGGAGACCTTCAGAACCACCCGATCCTGCGGGTGAGAAGGGGAGGCTGAGCGGACGCTCGAGCGGGAGCGGGGGAGGAGGGAGCGATACAGACCGACTCCCGGGCTCAGGCGCTGGGGTCTGGGCGTCGGCCGCCCAGGAGTCGGGAGCTAAGGGGCGAGTCTGCGGAACCCCCAGATCTGAGAGCAGGGCAGGTCACGTGATGGCGAATGGAGCACGGAATCGTCTCAGGATTCAACCAACCCCGCAGGACTGGCCCTCGGCCTCCCGGCAGTTCTGTCCCTCGCACTGGGGGGGGGGGGGGAGGAAGCAGAGGGGCCCTGCCCAGGGGACTCGGGTTTGGAAGAGAACGTGGAGTTCGCAGAGAGGGGGCGGGGGGCTGGGGTCAGGAGAGGCGCTTTCCTTCCCCACTGGCTTCTGTCACTCTGCACAGTGCCAGACACTCCGGTACTGAGTGTCAAAACCACCAGGTATATCCTAAGATCACTAGGGCGGTAAACATCTGTTATTATTTCTTGGCTTTGGGGGCCACACCCGGTGATGCTCAGGGCTTACTCCTGGCTCTGCACGCAGGGATCACTCTCGGTGGACTTCAGGGAATCCACCCTGGTCAGCCCCATGCGAGGTCAAGCTCCTTCTGCGCTGTCCCTCTCCCTCCTGAGAAATGGCGGGGAAGACATGGAGGCCATCGTTGGCTCCAGGAGGAAATGCTCCTCTGCCACAGCCAGAACTAGAGCAAGTCCGAGGGAGGAGGCTGAGAGATGGAGACGCCCTGTGTCTTAGAAGATGTGGGAGCAGGGACACCTGGCCGGCTGCGGTGACACAGGACACAGTGGGCAGCTTCTGGGCCTTTGGTGGCTATTGAGGGGCATAATTTTGCCCACCAAAAGTACAAACATTGACACTGTTGTAAACACACACACACACACACACACACACACACACACACACACACACACACACACACACACAATTTTTACAATAGAAAAACCCTGAAACCAAACGGCGCGGAGCGGACAGCCCAGAGGTGCAGCTCAGCGCTCGGCTGTGGTCCGACTATGACCGGGATTCCAGGACCACGTACAGCCCCGCCACCGCCAGGCCTGGCCCCCGCGGGAATGGGCGCCGAGGGCAGAGCCTCGGGGGGCGCTGGGCGGCCTGGGGAAGCTGTGACTTCCCGAGTGCCACCCCAGGCTCAGACTCGGCCGTGCCCGTCCCGGCTTCCCGAGACGGCGCTGACCGGAAGGGGACACGGGACCTGGCCGGAGTGCAGCTCCCGCCACCCCCTGGCCGCCAGCCAGTCACTGCCTCGTCATCACTCCTGAGATGGGGAGGCCCTGGCAGCCCTGTCCTGTGGCCGCACGTCACACACCGAGGACAGCTCAGGCCTCTCCCGTCAGGGCGAGAGCTGAGTGGGGGTCTCACAGGCCACAAGCGGCCACGGCCCTGCCGCTTTCCCAGGATGCACATCAAGACACAGCGAGAAGGACTTTATTAGACACAGTGAGGGGCTCCGGGCGTCCCCTGATTGGCGGTCAGTGAATGAGACACCGTTGTCGTGGAGATGTGCAGTGGCCCTCGGTGGGCCCCGGAGGAGGCACAGGCGCCCAGAGCCCTTTCCCAGGCCCCGGGGGCTCGGGCCAGGCGGCAGGAGGAAAGTGCTCAAACGCTCCTTGTTCTTAGGTGCTCCCCGTCGGACCCGCGTCTCCGCTTGGATCCCACGCGCGTGGTCCTGGGCCACCGGGGCTGGAGAGGGTGGCTGCGGGCAGCGGTGGCGGTGAGGTGGCCTGGCGGTCCCTCAGAGTCCTGCCCGTGTCCGGCGCTGCCCTCACGCTGCCGGGCCGGGCCGGGCGCTCTCCCTGAGGGTCACACCGGGGGACACGGCTGCGGAGGGTCCTGGGTGGGCGCCTCTTCCTCGGGCGCGCACAGGGAGCCGTCGAAGGGCAGGAGGCCGGCGCAGGAGGCAGCCCCGCAGTGGCACGGCGTCCGGGGCTCTCCCTCGGGGGGCTCCTCCTGGCCCTGGGCCCCCCCGGGGTTCAGGAAGCGGCCCGAGTAGTCGTAGGTGAGCTCCTCGCCGGCGGCCACGTCCCGGGCGGCGAAGAGCGCCAGGCGCGGCACAGCCGAGTGGACGCGCACGGGCAGCATGAGCAGGTTGGGCTGGCACGAGTGGTTCAGGAAGCGGCCCACGTTGCCCACGCGCGTGGGGTCCACGAAGGTGCGCAGCGGGCGGCCGCCGGGCACCTGCTCGCGCACGGCCTGCAGGTAGTTGGGGGCGCCGGGGGGCCGGGCCCGCAGCCGCCGGGCCGCCTCGGCCGCGCCCAGCACCTCGCCCGCGTACTCGCACACGAAGCGGCCGCGCGCCAGCGGCTCCAGCGCGCGCAGCCCCCAGCCCTTGGCGCTCGCGGGGAAGAGCTGCAGGCGCACCTGCAGCCCGCGCTGCACCACGCGGTTCCCGCACGCCGGCCCGCACGCGCACAGCGCGCCGCACTCGAACACGGGCCGCGCGGGCGCCGCGCCCCGCGCCTGCAGGCTGCGCCCCTCCGCGTCGTAGGGCGCGGGACCCCCGCGCAGGCAGGCGCACGCGGCGCGGCAGGCGGGCGGCGGGCAGAGGCAGCCGGGCAGCGCGATCTCCGCGGGGTCGGCCGGGGCGCCGGGGCCTGCCACGGGGTCCGGCCAGTACTGCGGGAGAGAGAGGGGACGGGTCAGCGCGCGCGCACGGGCACCGGGCCCGCCGCGGGGACGCAGAGCTGCCGCGTGGGCCGGCCCGGCTGGCCACGCGCCCGGCCAGCTGCAGGGAGGCGCCGGGCAGCAGACGGCGGCCAAGAGACCCCCGGCCCAGGCCGGTCAGACACGGGCCGCACCAGCCCGGCCTCCGTCCCCTCCGCACAGCTTCTTCCCGGGGACCCCGACTTGGGTACCAGCGGCCAGGAAGGGGCGCGCGCGGGGTGGGGCCTCGACCAGGCCAACCAGCGCGTCACTCCTTCAGCCCCAGATGGTCAGGGGTGGACACCGAACCACAGCCCACCCGAGGGACCACAACCCGGGGGCTAGAGGGGACCAAAGGCGGGTGGGCCCTCTTTCCCGCTGGGACCCACCCCAGCCCCTCACCTCCCGTGCACACGCACACACATTCGTGCACGCATGCACACGCGTGTACACATGCACACGCATGCACAAAAACCTAGGGAGGGTTCGTCGGTGGCGGGGCAGGGCGTGGGCGTCCAGCGGGCAGTGACAGGGTCGGGGACCCTCCCCCAGCACGTTTCCCACGTTAGCTGCGTTCCTTTGGGTTGTGCGTTTCTTGCTGGCGAAATGGGTCCTGACTGACAAACCCGAAGGGACGCTGCGGAAAGGGTGGAAAGTGGCTGAGCAGTGAGGAGGGGGCGGGAGTGAGCAGAGCCGCAAGCAGGGACGGTCCACTGAGGCGGAACCCACAGCGCCTGGCCCTGGCCGGCACACACCGGCCTCCCTTGCGGCCCCGCTGCTCCGGAGGCAGATGAACGGCACAGGCTCAGGGCGCAGTGCTCAACTCCCCAAACATCTCTGCCCGCCAAGGAGAGGACGGGAAAACCCAAGTAAAAATATCCCCATTGAGGGGCCGCCAGAGGAGTGCTGGGGACGACCCCCACAGGCCAGAGGCCGGCAAACAAAGTCCCTGGGGCCGGGCTCGCGCGCCTCAGAGGTCACGAGGGACCCCGAGCGGCCCATCACCAGCAGCGCTCAGCTGAGCCTCACCTGGGCCAAGGCTGGGGCCTGAGCAGTGGCTTGGGGACGTGGGCACCCGGGCACAGCAGGACCTGAAGGGTGGCTCGGGGACGTGGGGGCCGCAAGGGCCAGGCGCCCGATCCCAGGGCAGATGCCAGGTTTTCTGATAGAAAACTCGAGAAACCCTTTCCGCACCCTGGGTGCGCTGAGAGCCCCCACTGGAAACAGGAAGGGGTGGGCCGCAGGTCCCTGTGTGCTCACGGGGGGCCGCGGCCCTGACACTCCGGAGACACTGGCGTCTCCCGGGTCACCTTCTGGGCCGCCAGGCAGACAGAGGGGTGGGCGAAGTGTGACCTGCGCGCCGGCTCGGGGCTGGCAGGAAGGGCTGTGAGGATCTTCACTCCTTTTTTGGTTGTTTTGAAACACCAGCTTCAAGAATGCTGGTACTTGGCCTCCGGCCCCCAGGAGTTTGTCTCTGCTCCAAGCAGCCGGCAGGAGCCTGGGCCAGCTTACTCTCCTCAAGGTCAAGTAGAATCTTAAAGGATGTTTGGAGGCTGGGTTTAGAGATCCGGGGGAAAAAAGCTTCGATCCAGGAAGGTGCTAAAGAAAACCGGCTGTCAGTCTGCCGCCCGGTGCTCCTGCTGGTGGCACCATGACATGCCTCTTTCCAAGTGCACCGGCTGATGTTCTTTCTGCCTTTCACAGAACACCCAGAGGCACAGAGGCGGTTATTTTTACCTCGACTTTTTCATGCCTTCATTTTTTTCCCCTTTGCTTTTTGGGTCACACCTGGCGATGCTCAGGGGTTACTCCTGGCTCTGCACTCAGGAATTACTCCTGGCGGTGCTCGGGGGACCCTATGGGATGCTGGGAATCGAACCCGGGTTATCCACGTGCAAGGCAAACGCCCTCCCGGCTGTGCTATCACTCCAGCCTCTCATGCCTTCACTCTCCTGTGTGCCCACGCCTGCGAAGGCGGGGACTGACAAGGCACACGAGTCTGACCTTCCGTAAAACTGGTAGCAAGCTAGCTGGAGGCATCTGAAACTGTCACTTAAAAGTCCCATTTAAATGTTTATCTTCTTGGCAGGGCTCTAGATGCCCGCGGAAGGTCCTTCTCCTCTTTCTGCAACCTTAACCCTGCAGGGCTCAGAGCCAGGGAGCTAGAAAGCGGCGGCGAGACCCGGGTCGGCTGCACCACGGCCCACCGGGTTCCTGCTGCTGCCCCTCCCCACCCGCACTGCATCTTTTCTGCTTTGCTTAAACCGGTGCCTGCCGCCTTGGGACCCTGTTTGGACCCGGCAGCCGGCAGTGCCCGGGCTCGGCCCAGTCACTGCTTCTGAGGGCTGATCTGAAGCTGCTCCTCACGTGGTGGCCTCCGCGCTGGGGAGTGGCCCGGGGCCCTCGGAGGACGCGTGTCGCGGGGGCTGGCCCGGCCTCCCCCTGCTGCCCTGCAGGCCAGAGGCAGGGCTGAGGCGGGGCGGCCAGGCCCTGCTCGCGGCCGGACCCTGGGCCTGACGCCGTGCCCCTCCCTGGGGGACACGCCCAGGCTGCCGGGGGGGGGGGGGGGGGACTGGTGCCCGCGGGGGGGCGCGTGACCTGCCCGGGGGGGGAGGGGGTCCCGCGGGCACGAGCCGCAGATGTGGGGCGTGACGTCAGCTGGGCCCGGCCCCGCGCACACGCGGGCTCCGAGGGGGACACCGACCCCGGGGCACTGGGCGCCGACCCCGCGTGCGAGCAGCCGGGCCCCGGGGCGAACGGCCGCAGGGCGCACCTGCCGCGGGTCCACGCGGAGCCGCCGGCCCCGCCCCGGAAGTTCCGGGCGGATCCGGAAGTCCCGCCCCCTCCCGGAAGGGGCCCCGCGCGGGCGCTACCTCGAAGGGCTCCGGCTCCGCGCCGGGGGGCCACACGCTCACGGGCAGGTTCTCCAGGCCGCGCGCGATGTCCAGCAGCTCGGGCTCCGCCTCAGAGGCTGCCGCCTCTCGCGACATCCCCACCCGGCACGGGGCTCAGGGTTAGCGAGCTTGGTCCGCCGGTGCAGCGCGCAGGGCCGGTGTCCCGCGGCCGCAGCGCCCGGCGGGGGTTGTAGTCCGCGGGCCGCAGCGCCTGATGGGAGTTGTAGTCCGTGATCGCAGTACCTGGTGGGAGTTGTAGTTCGCGGGTCGCAGTGCCTGATGGGAGTTGTAGTCGGCGGGCCGCTGCGCCCGATGGGAGTTGTAGTCCGCGGCCATGTCCTCAGGCCATGGGTCAGCGCTGCCTGCTTGGAGGCACGAGTTTGACCTGTTGGGTTCTGAGGTCCCAGCCCCCCTCCGCTCTCCCCCATTCCCCAGCCCCCCTCCACTTGCCCCCATTCCCCAGCTTCCCTCCACTCCCCCCATTCCCCAGCTCCCCTTCACTCCCCCCATTCCCCAGCCCCCTCCACTCCCCCCATTCCCCGCCCCCTCTACTCTCCCCCATTCCCCAGCCCCCCTCCACTGTCCCCCATTCCCCAGCCCCCTCTACTCTCCCCTATTCCCCAACCCCTCCACTCCCCCCATTCCCAGGCTCCCCTCCACTCCCCCCATTCCCCCGCCCCCCTCCTCCTCCCCTGCGGGGGGCCTCTGGTCCTTTGGGGTGCAGGGGAGGTGGACGTGGTCTGTGTTCCCTCCCGATCCCCACGTTCTTCAGTATTTTCAGGAGTGGGAGTGTCGAGGGGAAATGGAGAAACCTCAAGCAGTAGCTGAAACTGTAGTTCAAGTGAACTGGGGTTGCTACAGTAACTCTTGGTGGCATTGAACAAACACACTCAGCTATGGTAGCCTGACCCCAAGGCCCTCTCACTAACACCCTTACCGGACGCATCGGAGCTGAGCCTCCAGGAAACCCAGGTCGGACAGCAAGTGGACAAGCCGCACACTATAGCTGTAAGCGTTCAGGGCGAGATGCGGCTGCTACACGGTGACTCTCAGTTCAGTGCACAAGGGCACCTAGACATTAGCCTCGCTTGGAGGCCTCTCACTAACACCCGGCCGCCGTGGGGTCCTGTGCCCCTTCCCCTGGAGAAGGCCCCGCCCAGGGTCCCTCCATCCCGCTGTCCCGGCTGCCGACCGCTTCCTTGGTGTCGCTAGAGGAGAGACGCTCTGAGCCCCCGAGTGTCTCAAAGGCAGTGGGTGGCTGCGCTCTGTCCCGCTGGCACGCGGTGCCACCCTCCCCCCAGCCGTGGAGACACACGGGCTTCCAGCAGCCCACGGCGGGCAGGACGCGGTGGACGCGTGGTGGCGCCTGCAGAAGCCGGCCGTGTCCGGTTCTTTGCATCCCCCGTGCTCAGTTCTGCGGGGGCCGTGCAGGACATGCGTGCGTCCAGCCGCTCGGAGGGCGAGGCCTTTGGGTGCTGCACAGCTGTCGGCCTCCCGTGGCCTCCCTCCCGTGGCCTCGTTCCACGGCCTCCATCCCGTGGCCTCCCTCCCGTGGCCTCCCTCCCGTGGCCTCGTTCCACGGCCTCCATCCCGTGGCCTCCCTCCCGTGGCCTCCCTCCCATGGCCTCATTCCGTGGCATTCTCCTTGCATGTGGGCAGCCACGGGATGGTTCCCTGGGCACTGCCACGCATGACATGTGGCCCACCCCACCCCCACCCCTACACCAAAAACGAAAACAGAGGAACAGCAGCTCCCTCCCATGAGAGAGCGCCACAGCGCCCGGCACCTCCACGGATGCCGCTGCCAAATGCCGGAGGACGCTCTGAGGAGACTCGGGGGGACGCTGACAGCGCCTGGCGCGCAGGTCCAGGGCTGGAGCGGGGGAAACAGCCCCGTGGTCTGGATTAATGTCTGAGAGAAACCGTCCTCTGAAAGGTGCAGAGGGGAAGGGGAGAGGCCAGAGCACTGGGCCCACGGGAGCCTGGTCGGGAAGAAGGTCATTAAAGTGACCAACAGTACTTATTTATTTATTGTTTGAGATCTTTGCGTTGGCAGTGAGTTTATTTTTCCCCCATTTCATTGGTACTCCGTGGCTTACAAAGTCGTTCCTGATGCGTTTGTTCCAGGCATCCAAGGTTCCCGCCCAGGCCCACGGCCTCTGGGACCTTCCCTGCCCACTGCCTGCTCTTCCCACCCCCCTTCAGGCCTGCCCCCTTCACAGGCCTGAAGCCGTTTGTTTCTACTGCTCGTTCCCGCTGCATGGCTGATGGGATTGTCAAAAATACTTAAGCAAATGAAACTTTGGGAAAATCCAGCAGTTACCTTAGATTCCATCAATGTCCTTGCCCCCCCCCCCCTCCCCAGCCCGTCCACACGGATGTGGAGGCCCTGGGGAAGAGGCTCCGGGGACCCAAACTTGGTGAGAAAATGCCAGCGGGACTGGGGCCCTAGCACAGCGGGGAGGGCGTTTGCCTTGCACGCGGCCGACCCGGGTTCGATTCCCAGCATCCCAGATGGTCTCCCGAGCACTGCCAGGAGTGATTCCTGAGTGCAGAGCCAGGAGGAACCCCTGTGCATTGCCAGGTATGACTCAAAATGAAAAAAAAATGCTCGGGGCAGTCACAGCGGGTGCCTCGCAGCCCTGGGTGGTTCCTGCCACCCCCGGGCAGCCTGTGCTACTGTGGGAGCCCCTGAATTAGGAACCCAGGCACTGGGGGCCCCAATAAGGAAGATTTTATTAGACACAGCCACGCGCTGCCCAGGTCTCCGGAGGGGAACCGCCACTTGGGCCGTGGACGGTCACACAGTCCAAGAATGCCTGGAAGGGGGGCCGGAGCGATAGCACAGCGGGCAGGGCGTTTGCCTTGCACGCGGCCGACCTGGGTTCGATCCCCGGCATCCCATATGGTCCCCTGAGCACCGCCAGGGGTAATTCCTGAGTGCAAAGCCAGGAGTAACCCCTGAGCATCGCTGGGTGTGACCCAAAAAGCAAAAAAAAAAAAAAAAAAGAATGCCCGGAAGGGCTGGGGGAAGTGCTGTGAGCCGTCACCGCGGCCACCTTCATTCCAGCCGAGGCGGTCGGGGCGCTGGACTGCAGAAGCGCTGGGCAGGGTTGGGGGGGACAGAGCCAGCACCGGGAGGAGCGCGTGGGGCCGCCGGGGATGGGGGATGCCGGAGCAGGTTCCTGCTACTTCCAGGAACCGGGAACAAGGTGGAAAGAATTTGCTGCTCGGCACGTTTGGGGGAGGGGAGGGCTCCCACTGAGCAGCCGAGGGGCCGGGTTCAATATTCGGGTTCAGCAGAACGGCCCTGGCGCCGGGCTCACGGCCCGCGGAGTTCAGGGCCCCTGCTCGCACCCACACATCGCCAGCGGTCCCAGGGGCACCCAGCCCGGTCCCAGGCCCTGCCGGCCGTCGGGGTGAGGCCAGTTTACCTGTGCCGTGGACACGCAGGGAAAACCCGGGGCCCCGGGCAAGCTCCCAACCGGCAGACACGCTGTGTACCCCGGAAGCTGGGGACTTGGGGGAGGTCACGGCCAAGGTCACGGCCGCAGCCTCAGGAGAGGAAAGAGACCCCCCCGCCTACAGCTGGGGGCTCTGGGGCACTCTCCGCTCTGATTCTTCACTGGAAAGTTGCCTGCCCTGCCAGAAGCTTCTGGAAGGATCTACTCCAGTTTCCTCTTCCCTCAGGCTGTCAGTGATGGTCCCTCTGGAGTGAGATACTCACTTCACGGCAGCCCTTTGGTTCAATTTTTTGCTCTTTTTATCTTGCTGGCAAGGAACTCAAGAGTATTTTTATGGAGTGTGGGATTAAAGCAAGGAGAGGGTGTTTGCCGGCTAACAGCCGTCTGTCTTCAGAGTGACAGGCGCTTGGGTTCTCCCCTTTCAGGTCTAAAGTCCGTCTTGCTTACTCTCAGCAGGGGGCTGGCTCTTCAAACTCTGCCCAGAAAATCACTTGAGCCACATGGTCAAAAATAAAAAAAGCATTTTTATGAGTTGCCCAAATTAACTGCTATTAATATTAACTATTGCATCAATTATCCAAATTTCTTTTGATTTATCTTTCCACTGGCAAACCCCCACCATGAGTAATAAAAAAATTGCAGTATAATAAAATGCTAAAATAGGTTTAACTATTTTTAGTTAAATTATGGGGTATGACTAGCCTCTCTCTTTTTTTCCAAAACAAAAATGACCTTTAAATGGATTAAAAAAATGATATGAATTTATTTTATACCTACCCCCCACCCCCTCGTGGGGCCCAGCGTGGGGGCTCTGAGGCTCATCTTGGTTGGGGGAGGGCCAGGAATCCAGCTGGGGCCTCACTCTGCCCTGGGCGCCCCTGAGCTTGTTCTCACTGGGGGTCACAGACCCAGGGACTGTCTGGCCACCTCATATGCACTGACCCTAATTAAGTCCGTGCTAAAAAAAAAATTAAGTGGTTCATGATGGTTTTGTACTCAGAAGCTCTTCGCATCAAAGTCACATTAGCATCACCTGAACTTGCTCTGGGGCGGACCTTTCAGCAGTGGGGAAAGTCCTGTATGGAAAGTTCTAGATCTCCTGGTGTCAGTGACAGCACTTAGCGGCTAGTTTGGAGCTTCTTAGCTTCTAAGGATACGCAGCAGTCCCAGAAGTGAGTAGTGGCAGGGTGACACCGGGTCCTCCTGGGCAAAACAGGGCAGGGCTCCCCTTGGAGAAGACGCTGGCCCTGGCCACCAGCCCCGCAGTGGCGACCTCAGGGGCAGTCACGCTGGTACTAGGGGTCCCAGCCCCTGCTTGCTTCTGGCCCTGGGTATATGCCCACCCAGAGGGCGGCCAGGCAGGCTCGGGGTGAGGGGGCCCGAGCAGCTAGACCTGCACTAACGTGGGAACTGACAGGCAGATGGTTCTGGGTCCTTCCTGAGTCGCTGGACATATTTGTCTAACAAAAAATTTCCCAGGAGTTTAGATTCTGCTAGTTTTGTTAACTTAGTTCAAAAAATTAGACCAGCAAAGGTCCCGTGCACATCTCTGATGGCATATTATCACCGTGTTAATAAAAATGGTGAGAAGGCATGGGCCGGGTTCCCAGCTCTGACGGGACACTTTGTGGGTGTCTGTGATGGTTGTCTGTTCATTTAAGAAGTTGTTGAGGGGCTGGAGCGATAGCACAGTGGGTAGGGCATTTGCCTTGCATGTGGCCGACCCAGGTTCAATTCCCAGCATCCCATAGGGTCCCCTGAGCACTGCCAGGAGTAATTCCTGAGTGCATGAGCCAGGAGTAACCCCTGTGTGTTACCAAGTGTGACCCAAAAAGAAAAAAAAAGTTGTTGAACTATGTTTTAATTTTATAATTTTATCTTTCAGACATTTTTATAAAAGAAGGTTTCTTTGAAATAATGTGCATAGAAATTCACAGCATAAAAATGGAGTAAAAAATGGGACATTCTATCTAGTGAAAGGGGTCAGAGCAGTCATAATAGCTAATACCTATATGCCTAATATTGTAAAAAGTGTGTCTTAAGGAGCTGAGGTCTTCTTCTTTTCAGCAAGAAAACTTAAGGCAATCAATTAAAATATGTTGAGAGTTGTATTTTACACAAGTATGGTATTGTGCTATTTATGCTTTTAAAAAGATTTTGGGTTTTATTTTTGTATTTAGGCTGCTAGTAAATATGTATTTCCAGTAGCAGAGAAAAGTTGTGTGTTGTTTTCTGTTTTTATCACTGTGGCTTGATGAGATCAGAGTTTACCTGGTTTCATGAAATCATGAATCCCACAATTACCCATCACACGATAACTTCACAACAAAGAACATCAAGATAACAGTCAGGACATGGTGGGTGTGAGAGTTTTAGCTGTAAATACCTGTCACCGATGAATATAGAATTGTAGCCATTCATAGTGGTATGAAATCAAATGGAGATTGTTCAATGACAGGAGAAAGAAGAATTATGTATGTATTTAACCCAAAATATCACCAGCAGGAAATTCATTTCAGTAATCAAAGATAAAATTTATTATGAGATGTAGTTAAAAACTATTATTAAGAATGGAATTGATCTGTTTGCAACTTAATCTGAAAATTCCCAGCATGGAGTTTTGTTCATACGATTGATTTCACTTTGACTTGGTAAGGGGTTTGGCTTGTCACTTTGAACGATGCTGCCCCTAAGAACTCCGCAATTTGTATCTTCATTTTCCTCATATTTCATGAGGACATGAACCACCCTTTTCTACTCTAGTTTTGGATGCAGAAAATGAGTATGGTTTGATATCATGTACCACAGACATCCTGTTCAGGGGGAAATCAGCTTGGACCATCTAAATCCAGACCCAAAGCTCTCACCTCCCAGTATTACCTGACCAGGATTATTCAAGGGATCAGATTCAATTTCAGCATCTCAGAATTCTCCTCTTCCGAAGCTTTTAGACCCCGGCAGCTTGCCAGGAACTTGGAAAGAAGTGAAACCAAGGAAATAAATGGCCTGTGTGTAAAAACGTTTACACCCGTGCCTATGATGAACTCAGTTAAAGTACTTTGGAGACGAAATTGATGATTTATGCTTATTTTTCAGCCAGGGGGAGTTTGGCATAAACAGTGACTGAGGAAAAGACCCTTTTCATTAGAAAGTGAATGGGAACGGCCCGGCTGTGTCGGGGTCTCTCTCTCCCCACCTCACAGCCCCCAGAGTCCGCCTGCGGTGCCTGAGGGTCCCGACCGCAGGATAACATTGGTTGGTCCTTTCTGCCTTGCCACGGGGAGCTTAGAGGAATGGGAGCACTGTGATGGGAGTAACCCCCTAAACCTAAGCTCCCTGTGGCAAGGCAGAAAGGACCGACCAGTGTTATCCTACACCCGACCTTCTCTGCTCTCTAGGAGAAACAGCTTTTCCCGCCGATCTCTCTCAGCGGCCTGCTGTGCCTGGGAAGGAGAGTGACGGGGTGTTTGCCACCGAGACCCTCTTCTCGGGAGGAGACCCCGGTGCACGGGTGCTGCGGGGCAGAGCCCTTGCTGCCACCTCCAGCCCTGGTTGCAGTGAGGGCTGACTGAGGCCACAGCCGCCAGCCGCTTAAAATAGGGTCCTTGGGATTAAAAAGGTACTAAAACGAATCTTGTTTCATTTCAGTTTGCATTTTCTTGAAGGAGCCACAGCTAACTGCTGGCTGCCGGGGGCGGCCAGTACATGTGTAGGTACTATGCTCAGCACCCACCCACTCCTGACTGAACTCTCACAGCTTCCTGGAGTGGGCAGTAGTATCTCTGTTGCGTAAGACTCGGGAATCGGGGACAGGAAGCAGAAAGCAAAAAGCAGAGGGAGGGGGAACATCGGGGGCCTTCGGCTCAGGCCGTGGAGGCTCAGTTCAGAGCTGAAGTCCCGCAGTTGAGCGGCACCTTCCTTCCAGCTGCTGTAGCGGGGACTCGGCCCCTTCCGGACGCGTCTCTGAGCGCGGGTCTAGCCTGCATGAGGAACGGGAGGGGCGAGCCCTCGGCAGCTTTAGAAAAGCCAAGACAGTCACTGGTGCTGGAGGGGGTTATGTAATGTGAGGGCTGTTCCCACCCCCCCAGGCCTGCGCCTCGGGGAAATCTCGGTCTCTAGGGAACAGCCTCGGGAACAGGCTCTTGGCTCCCGAGGGCCTCAGGCTCTCTCTCCCTCTCTCCTCTTTCTCCCTCTCCCTCCCTCCCCCTCTCTCTCCTACCTCTCCCTCTCTCTCCTTCTCTCTCCCTCTCTTCCCTCCCACTCCCTCTCTCTCCCTCCCTCTCTCTGTCCCTCTCTCTCCTTCTCTCCCTCTATCTCCCTATCTCTCCCTCTCTCTTCCTCTCTTCCTCCCTCTTTCCCTCTCTCCCTCCCTCTCTCTAACTTCTCTCTCCCTCTCTTCCTCCCTCTTTCCCTCTCTCCCTCTCTCCCTCTCTCTAACTTCTCTCTCCCTCTCTTCCTCCCTCTTTCCCTCTCTCCCTCTCTCTTATTTCTCTCTCCCTCTTTTCATCCCTCTTTCCCTCTCTCTCTCTCTCCCTCTCATCCTCCCTCTTTCCTTCTCTCTCTCTCTCACTGTCCGTCTCTCTCTCCCTCTCTCTCTGTCCCTTCCTGTTTCTCTCTCCCTATCTCTCCTCTCTCCTTCTCTCCTTCTCTGTCCCTCTCTGTCTTTCTCTCGCTCTCTCTCCTCTTTCCTTTTTATTGGTGTGTGTGTGTGTGTGTGTGTGTGTGTGACACCTGGTGTGTGTGAGACACCTGCTCAGGGGTCCCTCCTGGCTCTGCACTCAGGACTCACTCCTGGACCATATGGGATGCCTGAGTTCGAACCCAGGTCAGCCACATGCAAGGCAGCCGCCCTCCCCGGCATCCACTCTGACCGAGGGGGAGGAATCAATGTGCGCGCCCCGAGGGCGGGCCGAGCTGTTAGGGACCTGCAGAGGCGGGGGGGGGGGGGGGGGGGGGGGGGGGGAGGCTCCCTCGGGAGTGACCGCGTCTGGTGAGGCCCGTTTCTAGCCCGTCTCAGCTACTGGAGGGGCCGCAGCTGCTGTGGTCCTGCCCCTGCAGCTCCCTAGGGCACGTGCCGCCCCTGACCCCCACTTGGGCCTGCCGGGCCGAGTGGAGCAGGTGAGCGAAGGAACGGTGGGTCCTGGTGCTGGAGAACGCTGGCCTGGCCGGGGAAGCCGGGCGCTCTTTCCGGGGGGGTTTAACGATGTGGCGCCAGGGGCTTCCCAGGGCCCATCTGGCCAGGTGTCTCGGCCCTCGGGAAGGGTCGGCGGCGGTGAGCGGCCTGTGGTCGGTATTTGGGCTCTGCGCTGACCCTCCCGTCCACTCAGCTGCTCCTTTACCCTTGGACTCTGCCCGGGTTCTGTTTTCCAGCCAAGTATCTTCAGACCTGTGTGACTTAGGAACGTTCTAGAAGGTTCAGTGCATTTTCTGGAATTCACCCATGAGTTCTGCTGAGAATAACGTCGAATATAATTTGCTCTTTAAAATAGAGTTTGAAAATTACAGGGTTGGTAGCACAGGAAACGGCTTCTCACTGCAGAGAAAATATGACTCTTTAACCTCTTAGCATATTAAATCACGTTTCCCCGGAACGTGTTATTTTTTTATTTTTTTTCCTTAACTTGGTAAATGAAATAAGAGGTTCAGACTGTATCTCCCGGGCCCGCGACGGCCGTAACCGCAGCTGGGGCTTTGTGCTGACGAGGCCTGACGGTTCTGCTCCAGGTGATGCCGCCACGTTCGCCTTCGCTCTGGCGCCGAGTCCAGCCACCTGCCCCGGCCTGGCTGGCTGGCAAGCGCACAGGGACGACTCAAGGCGAGTCACTGGCGGTGACGGCAGCAGGGCAGAGGTGCTGCTGTGTGCCAGGGTCCCGGCGGGGCCCAGAGACGCGCAGCCAGGCAGCGCCTCTTCCCAGAGCTGTGGGTGGCGCAGCTTCTGTTCCTGACTCTCCCCCTCCTCCCCCCTGCCGGGGGACGGCGTGGACCGGCAGGGAGCACGGTCGCTGCATGCTCGGTGACCTGAGTCTCACCAGATGCTCGTGGACCTGTTATTTGTGTTATTTAAATGTTGTTTCTTTGGGGGCCCCGCCTGTGAGTGCTCAGGGGTGCTCCCATCCTGGTGCTCAGAGCTCACTCCTGGTGTGGTGCCGGCACATGGCGGCCTGCAGCATGCCACGGCTGAGGACTGGGCCCCCGAGCTGGCTTCCTGCGCCCGACGGGTATTTTCGAACCAGAAATGAACTTGGAAAGGATTTGTATCTTCGGGGCTCACCACAGACATATTCAAACCAGTCCTTAAAAATACCTGTGCTGCTTATTTGCAGGATATATCTGTGTACATATAACATCCCCACATCGTATGAGACTGACACCCAGGGACAGCAGAAACAAGGGCCGGGAGGAGTGATCCACGGTTGGCAGCTTGCCTAAAGGTGGGGTGGGGTGGGGTGCGAAGGGCGCTGTTAGGGTAGAGAAGGGACCACGATGGCAATGATGTCACTGGACAAGAATGGAGGTAAGGGGCTGGAGTGATAGCACAGCGGGTAGGGCGTTTGCCTTGTACACAGCCAGCCCGGGTTCGAGTCCCAGCGTCCCATATGGTCCCCTGAGCACCGCCAGGAGTAATTCCTGAGTGCAAAGCCAGGAGTAACCCCTGTGCATTGCCGGGTGTGACCCAAAAAGCAAAAAAAAAAAAAAAAAAGAATGGAGGTAAAGGAGCAACAGGAGAACCTGCCAGTACCTGTACTGCAAACATCATTCCCAAAAGGAGAAAGAGGGAGAGGCAGGGGCAGAGGGATAGGGGGAGAGAGAGAGAGAGAGAGAGAGAGAGAGAGACAGAGAGAGACAGAGATAGAGAGACACAGAGACAGAGACAGAGATAGAGACACAGAGAGAGAGGAAGAAAGAGAGACAGAGACAGAGAGAGAGGGGGAGAGAGACAGAGAGGGAGAGAGAGAAAGGGAGAGAGAGGGAGGGAGAGAAAGGGAGAGAGAGACAGAGATAGAGAGACACAGAGAGAGAGGAAGAGAGACAGAGAGGGAGAGAGAGAAAGGGAGAGAGAGGGAGGGAGAGAAAGGGAGAGAGAGACAGAGACAGAGATAGAGAGACACAGAGAGAGAGGAAGAGAGACAGAGAGGGAGAGAGAGAAAGGGAGAGAGAGGGAGGGAGAGAAAGGGAGAGAGAGACAGAGACAGAGATAGAGAGACACAGAGAGAGAGGAAGAGAGACAGAGACAGAGAGAGGGGGAGAGAGACAGAGAGGGAGAGAGAGGAAGGGAGAGAGAGGGAGGGAGAGAAAGGGAGAGAGAGACAGAGACAGACAGAGAGAGAGAGAGAGGGAAAGTACCATAGAGGCAGTTTGAAGGGGGGGTGCTGACGGGGGGAACTGCAGACATGGGTGGAGGGAGATGCTCGCTGGGGAAGGGTTGGACGGTCAGTGTTGGAACATCCCTTGAATGAACCCAATCACGAACAACTCTGTAACTGTTGTTTGAACTTTGAACTGCCTCCCTCGTGGTGATTCAGTTAAAAAGATCTGAACTATCAGCCTCCACGGTCCAACGAGAGGTGAGTGGATCCTGCAGACGTGGAATGTACACTCAGCGGCCTTCCGTGCAGCTGCAAGGAAGAGTGAAATCATGCCGTTGTCACGATTTGGTTGAGATGGCAGGTGCCACGTTGAGTGAAGTAAGCCGGAAGAAGACGCACACGAGGTGGTCTCCCTTGTCTGTGGACCTAGAATAAGGGGGAGGAAGTGGCCTGTAGTCAGTCCGAGGGGGCGCTTAGGTCGCCCCGACCCAGTAAACGTTTAGAGAGGAGATGGACAGGAAGGGAAGGGGTGAGGGGGGAGAGAGAAGTGGGGGAACAGACATGGGGTTCAGAGACGCCAGGGCTGAGGTGGGGGCAGCGCTGCAGACCCCAAACAGGTCCAGCAGATCTGACAAGAGGAGCCGCCCTAAGCGGCAGCCACTGACACTCAGCAACGTGCCGGTCAGGCTGAGGGGGGACGGGGAGGGACTCAGGGAACACTGGAGTCACCGTAGGCCTGAAACACAACTTTCAGTAACTTTATAAATCATGGCTCGCTAGTAAAAGTTAGAGAAATTAAAAAAAAGTCTGTGCTAGTTAACAATCGATAAGGAAAACTGTTGATATATTTAAAATTATTTATTTTTATTTGGAGGGGCATTCCTAGCCCCCCTAGGCATCCCTGTGGGCCCAGGGCCACGGCCTCGGAGGGGGTCAGCCTCGGGGCCTCTCACAGGCACGGCCTGCACTCTGTCGCTTGAACCCACCCGCCTGGGAGAACGTATTTCAGTTGAATGAGTCTGAACAATAAAACCGGCATTAAAATTCTGTTTTTACAGCTAATAGTCTCCGTTTTTTAATTTTCTCTTAGCAAGCAAATTAAGCGATGGCAGATGCTTGTCGGTAGCTGCCAGGAGCGACCTTGAATCTAAAGCGAAGCTGTGGTTGGGGGGGAGGGGGGATGGAGCTGAGGAGGCAGGAGCTGAGCAGCCGCCCGGGACGCCGGCATCCCAGCTCCCGTTCAGAAAGTGCCAGAAACTCGTGGCAGCTTGTTTCTGACTTTATACTCTGAGGCTTCGTGTTTGTCTTGCCCCGAAAGTCGCCATAAAGAACATATTTCCTGCCCAGGCCAGTCAGACAGGGGCCCGGGGCCAGCGGGGAGGTGGTGGGGAGAGACTTCCCTTTCTTCCTTGCAGACACAGAAAGTGCTCATTCCCGGAGCACGAAGCAACGGAGCTGTTATTCACAGGAGGCCTTTTCTGGGACAGAGCGAGGCATCAATCACTTACTTTGCATTATGATGTAAAGTGATGAAAGGAAGGAGAAAGGAAGTTATCATAGAGGGAGGCAGGAGAGAAGAGAAGTGCTGGAGACAAATATACATATATGCACACACACGCACACACATGTACACACACGCACCCATGTATGCACACACACACACACACGCACACATGCACAGCTACGTCTATAGGCACCATCCCTACAGGGCGTCTCTGTCAGTCTGTTATGACTTTGCTGGAGCGCCAGAGAGGGAACAAGACTCGAGACCCGGGTGACTCTCAGCGAAGTGCTCCTGGCGGGGTAGCTGCCCAGTTGTTGACCTGCTGTCCGGCCTCATGTGTCTGAAAGTTTCTCACCGGAAGTTTGACTTTATTTGACATTTAACAGTTGCGCATTGGGTGAAGGTGTCCTCACTGCAGGGTGCTCCTGGGGTCCGGGGAAACGCGCTCCTGGGCGAGGCTGTCACACCCCTGCTTGTCTGCACCCCCCCCACCCCGGGGGGCAGGGGACCCTCCCCCAGTGCAGGGAGCGGCGTGCGGGGAAGCCCAGCTCCTGGGAGAGGCGTCGGTGTTCTGGGGTCCGCGATGCCCCTTCCCGGGGTCGGGGGCGGGCTCGGGGCAGGCGCAGCTCAGCTGCGTTTCCGGAGCGGGTGGGGGGGGGGGCAGGTGTGGGCGCGGGGCGGGGCGGGGCGAGGGTGGGGAAAGGGCCCTGCCGCTGGTCCTGCAATGCCCGCACAGTCCGCCAGGGGGCGCGAGAGCAGCTCCTCCCCCCCCCCCCTCCACCACACACAGGAGGAAACAGCAATTTTTGTAGAAACCAGACAGGCTTTCCTCTGCCGAAAGTAAGGAACATTCGAGAACCCGGGTAGGAATTATGAAGCGGAAAGGATTTCTTCTGTTGTGCTGTGTTCAGATTCATGCATTTAAGGCCTCTAAGCTTCTATTTAAGGCATCACTCACTGGGGGAAGTGTGAGGTGATAAAATGACTGGGGGGCTGGAGCAATAGCACAAGGGGGAGGGCGTTTGCCTTGCACGCGGCAGATCCGGGTTCGATTCCCAGCATCCCTTATGGTCCCCCGAGCACCGCCAGGAGTAATTCCTGAGTGCAGAGCCAGGAGTAACCCCTGAGCATCGCCGGGTGTGACCCAAAAAAGGAAAAAAAACCCAAACAAACAAAATAAAAACAAAACAAAGAACAAACAAAAAACCAAACTGAGTGGAGAATTTCACTAAGATACACGTTACTGACTAGGAAAGCAAAACTTAGGAGCACGTTTTATTTGTCAGAGAGCAAAGAATCGGAAATATGGACATTTAATTCTTTTTTTTTTTTTTTTTTTTGCTTTTTGGGTCACACCTGGCAATGCATGGGGCCTGAAGGGGCCTGAAGGACACTTCTGAAGATGGATGCAGGGTGTTTGGGACATCACCCTCACTCTGAGTGACCCTGTCCCCTGACGGCCCCTCACCTCAGCCTGACTGAGCTTGTCTCCTGACGGCCCCTCTCCTCAGTCTGAGTGACCCCGTCCCCTGAGAGTCCCTCACCTCAGCCTGAGTGACCCTGTCCCCTGACAGCCCCCACCTCCAGCTCCTTCAGTCCCAGTGACTCAGGCTGGCTTCTGTCCCAGCATCCTCCTCGCTTTGCCATCGCCCCCTCACTCCCTGTTGCTGTCCTCCTGAGTGCAGTTTGGTTTGACCAAGGGAGGCGAACGATGACACACTGCCCGTGTTGTTACCGCAGCCTGTCAGGAGACACTCTGCCCCGTACGAAGAAGCCGACCCAGTGAGGGGCCATCGGGCACGTGCCTGGCTTCTTCTTGATTCTCACAGAGAAACAACAAAGAGAAAGGAGGCATCAGAGCGGCTCCCTGCGCGGGACGGTCACTCCTCATCGCAAACGGCGCTTGTTTGCCGACGGCCTGTGCCGTAAGACTGAGTGGGCCCGAGGGGCTGACGGTCAGCTCCGGACAAACAGGTTGAGGCTTGACACTCAGACCACGCTAAGTCCCCCCCCCCCCCGTGAACCCTGCACACCCACCCAACGCTTTGGACTACGTATCTTTAGGTGGAAAGACACAAAACCGTGGTTTCGAATTCTCAGGATTCTTTGATAATTTTGTGCTTCTTGAAGAGGGCTCGTGGGCCCCTGAACCATTTAGCCCCTCCACAGGCCTGTCCAGTCACGGGGATGAGGAGGCTGGCACTCAGGAAGCAACAACCAAGCAATTAGGCAGTTGGTTGACTTCACCTGCCCCAGGTGATGCCTGCTGAGGAGGTTCCAAGTGGCGAGAGAGCCGTATGGTACTTGGCAGGCCCTGGATTCTCTGGGGTCATTATTGCTTGAACGAGGAATAATCTTTAAATTTTTCATGCCAGCCCGGAGTTCGGAAAGGCAGCCAGAGACTCAGTCACAGCGGGAGTTATCCAAGGCCCTCACTTACCAGAATGTCTTCAAAAAGAGCATTCCCTCATGGCAGAAGGGCTGCTCATTCCCCGCCAGCTTTATTTAGTCGAGAATGGTGGAAGATTCTAGGCACGGCAATGGGCTTCTGCAGAACTAAGCGAGGTGGTGAAGAACAGCGCTCTCTGCGTGAGACCTGCTCTTCCCCCAGGACTCAGGCGCCCTGGGGTGCCGGAGGGAACAGCAGAGCACTGCAGGGTGCTTAACTATTCTAGGAGACAACAGTCTTGCCATCTGGGCCCATCACCAGCATTAGCCCTCGCTATGTGTGTTTGTGAAGCGGAGGCTGGTGACGACAGTCAAAGCAGGTAGCAGAGAGGAAGCGGGAGAGGCCCGGTGGCAGCTGCCCCTGGTCCAGAGGTTTGAGAAGTCGTGCGGTGATTGATAGCTCATGCATCTGATCCATAAGTAAATGCCACTAAGAGGAATACATTTTTGGGTGCTGGAGAGACAGTACAGTGGGTAGGACCTTGCCCGTGGCTTTCCCGGGTTTGGTCCCCAGCTTCCCAGATGATCCCCTCGAGCACCGCCAGGAGTGATTTTTTTTTTTTTTAAATTTTATTAGTGAATCACAGTGAGGTACAGTTACAAACTTATGAACTTTCATGTTTGCATTTCAGTCATACAGTGATCGATTACATCCCTCCACCAGTGCCCATTCTCCTCCACCAGTGCTCCCAGAATCCCTCCCATCACCACCACCCCATCCCCCACCACCTCACCCTGCCTCTGTGGCAGGGAATTCTCTTTTGTTCTCTCTCCTGTTGGATGTTGTAGTTTGCAATAGAGGTATTGAGTGGCCATCATGTTCGGTCTATGGTCTACATTAGGCACTCATCTTTCAACCCGAGTGGGTCCTCTCAACGTCCTCTACTAGGTGTTCCCTTCCCTATCTGAGCTGCCTTTTCCCCCAGCATGTGAGGCCAGTTTTCAAGCTGTGGGGCAGACCTCCTGGTCCTTATTTCTACTACTCTTGGGTGTTAGTCTCCTACTCTGTTATTTTATATTCCACAGATAAGTGCAATCTTTCTATGTCTGTCTCTTTCTTGCTGACTTATTTCACTCAACATGATACTTTTCATGTTGATCCACTTGTATGCAAATTTCATGACTTCATCTTTTCTCACAGCTGCATAGTATTCCACTGTGTAGATGTACCAAAGTTTCTTTAACCAGTCATCTGTTTTTGGGCACTCTGTTTTTTTCCAGATTTTGCTATTGTAAACAGTGCTGCAATGAAGATAGAAATACATATGCCATCTCTACTATACCTTTTTGTCTCTCCTGGACATATTCTCAGGAGTGGTATTGCTGGGTCAAATGGAAGCTCAATTCCTAATTTTTTGAGAATCATCCGTATTGTTTTCCAAAAGGGCTGAACCAGTTGGCATTCCCACCAACAGTGAAGAAGAGTCCCTTTCTCCTCACATCCGTGCCAACACCGGTTGCTTTTGTTCTTTTGGATGTGGGCCAGTCTCTGTGGTGTGAGGTGGTATCTCATTGTTGTTTTGATCTGCATCTCCCCGATGATTAGTGATGTAGAGCATTTTCTCATGTGCCTCTTAGCCATTCCGATTTCTTGTTTGAGAAAGTTTCTGTTCATTTCATCATCCTATGTGTTGATGGGGTCGGCTGTTTTCTTCTTGTGGAGTTCAACCAGTGCCTCAGGAGTGATTCTTGAGTGCAGACTCAGAACTAAGCCCTGAGCACCACTGAGTGTGGCCTGGCCCCCAAACAAAACCAAAACGAAAATGAATATACATATTTGGTGCTGGAGAGATAGTATAGCAGATAAGGTCCTTGCCTTGCAGGCTGTGGACTCGGGTTCAAGCCCCAGGACCCCAGACAGTGCCCTGAGCCCTGGAAGGGATAATCTCTGAGCACAGAGCCAGGAGTCAGCGCTAAGCATAGCTGGGTGTGGCTCAAAAGCTCAAAAACATATTTTTCCCCAATTGATGTGAATTATCCTTAGGCTAGAAAGTGGTGGGGACACAGTTATTAAGTTGTTATCTGAGTGAATATCCCTGTATATGTTATGTTTCTTTATCCAGAGACTATAAAACAAAGCTTCTGGAAGCATGCGGCCACATTTGCAGCCACACAACCTCTTATTGTCTAGCTCTCCCTCTCAGAGAACCCGGCAAGCTACTGAGAGTATCCTGCCTACACGGCAGAGCCTGGCAAGCTCTCTCCGTGGCATATTCGATATGCCAGAAACAGTAACAATGACGGGTCTCATTCCCCTGACCCTGCAAGAGCCTCCAATGTGACACCGTTGGAAAGGATGAGTAAAGAGAGGCTGCTAAAATCTCAGGGCCAGGACGAATGGAGACGTTACTGGTGCCTGCTCGAGCAAATTGATGAACAATGGGATGACAGTGATATAAGTATTAGTCATAATTCTAAAAAGTAGACTTTGTAGGCTAAAAATCATTGCAATTTAACAAGTGACTAGAGATGCCAGTTTGTTTTTCAGGAAAGAGAATTGTATTTGTCTCTGTGATTCTATTCTTGGTTCCAAGGTCCCCAGCTTCTGCTAAACCAATATCATTTATTTTGGGGGTTCCCTAGGGGTGCTGGGGCCCTCTGGGGCCATGCAGGGCTGTGGAGAGGGTGTGCCAGGCTTGAGCCCTCAGTGGCTCATATCTGTCAGACTGATATTTCTGGAGATTCCGTGCCCCGTGTCTTTCACCAGGGAAGTGATGGAAATCACTTGTTGGAATGTGTCACTGACTCAATTTCCTGCCGATGTGTTCCTGTCGCTGGGGCCCCGGGAGTGTCGTTCTGCTAAGGTTTAGAATCCGGTGGGTGCCCTGTGACAGCGACAGTGGAAGTGGTCACTGCACAAGAGGTAAAGTGGTAGGCGGATTCCCTCTCAGCAGTATTACAAACCACGGCGCCCAAAGGAAAAGGGGAAAAAAGAGAATTAAAGTGTCTCCCATGGCGGCAGCCTGGGGGGCGGGGCCAGAGGGAAACCGTGAGAGCTGGGAAGTGTGAGGGGTGCTGGAACTGTGTCTGACGGATACCCAAACACAGCAGACTTTGTGACTGTGTGTCTCACTGTGAGGCAATTAAAAACTGTAAAAGAATCCAGTGAGCTGAAAGAACTTGAAAGTTCACTGGATCTTTTAACATAAAAAATAAGTAATTTTACATCTCCTGTTCTTTTGAAATTGATACTTTATTTCTGATACATTTCTTCATTTTTTCTTAAGTTTGTAAATCACTGTGGTATTAACTGTCACCATGAGGGCATTTCCCAAGGGAGCAGGAGGGTCCTGCTAGAGCACTGTTCCCTGAGCCCGACTCTCACGGGAACAGCCCCTCTTCCTGAGACTAACTGATCCCATTTTATCACTCCCACCAAGGTTCATACATAAATTTGGTTGTTCTGGGCAGTGTTTACACCCCTGCAACTCTGTGGCACCTTTCCACAAAACCTAAAGGGTCTCCCCGTTTTCATCAGTGCAAATCTGAGCTCTTCAATTCATTATTTAACTCCCTGCAATGATATATATTAAGGTACAATAAACAGCATGTAAGAAAAGTGACAGCTTAATTGAGCCACTTTATTGAATCATCGAGCAGGAGTTGATCACTGGCACTTAAATAGTATCAGTTTAGAAATTTCTGTAAATTTTTGACTCAAACTTTTTATTCTTAGACAGATGCTCTGTAAAAATCCAGCAGGGTTCTTATGTCAGTGTTATTTATTGAGCTCATCTTCTCAAAGAACTTAGAAATAAGATTTTCATTGATTTAGGCTTTTGGGCTATGTCCAGAGATGCTCAGGGTCACTCCTGGCGGTGCTGTGGGGACCATCTGTGGAGCTGGCCGGAGCCAGCCGCATGCACGACAGCCGTGCATCCCCACGCAATTTCTCTGGCGCCGTAAATCGTTTGATGATGTCCTCTATATATTCCCCCTCTTGGGTCTGCGAAGTAAAAGTCACACGAATGTATCCGAAGGTCCTGAATTGCTGTGGCCGTGAGAGTCGGGCATCCCAAGCTTTGATGAGGAAGATGGTGAGAATCTTGAGCCCGTCCGGGCCACCGTCTCTCTCTTCCTCACTCCACCAGGATTCCCGAGTCTTCAGCTGCAAGATCTTTCTCTGTTCTTAGGGGCTTTCAGGACTCCCCAAAGGTTTTGGTTGTGTGGTTAATATCTGCCAGTAACTGACATCTAGGAAGTAAAAGCCAGGATCACGGAGAGCCCCGGAGCCCCGGCCCCGCTAACTCCTGGGTGCCGTCCCCCTGTGGCACGCCATTTCGGCCCTGGAAGATGAGATATTGGAAGATAAGCCAGCGTTTAGTGCCTCAACTGTGGTCTGTTTTAGCATGTTTGATTTGTCACTTGTTCACTCTTCTTTGAGTTTTTATAAGGGGGTTCTGGGGATGCAAAGCTTTAACCAAGGAAGTATAAATATTTAATGCGGAGTTTTCCGAGAGTCTGGAGATGGTACTGGAGTTCGCAGGCAGCCAGCCGGAGCGTCGGAACAGAGGAAGAGGGAAGTTCCGTGTCTCCGGCTGCTCGCAGGTACATGGAAATTCATTTCCCACGAGATTGCACAGACGTGAGTGTCGCTGCAGGACTGGGACATGAGGTTGCCTTTTCCTGACAAGACTTAAACTAGGAGGAACAAACTTGAGGCCAGTTTGCAAACCGTACTTCCTTGGTAGACACAATGGGTAGGGCATTTGCCTTGCATGCGGACGACCCGGGTTTGATTCCTCCGTCTCCTTGGAGAGCCCGGCAAGCTGCCGAGAGTATCCCACCCACACAAGCAGAGCCTGGCAAGCTCCCTGTGGTGTATTCGATATGCCAAAAACAGTAACAACAAGTCTCACAGTGGAGACACTACTGGTGCCCGCTCGAGCAAATCGATGAGCAACGGGACGACAGTGCTACAGTGATACTTCCTTGGTGATTTTCCCAAGTCCAGGGATACTCAAGGTGAGAGATGGAGAAGCAGAGGGAATGAGAGATAGAGAAGCGAAACCATGACAGGCTCAGAAAGAAGCCAGAAGAAGTGAGGCCTAGGTTTTGGCTCCAGAATTCCTGGAATTGAGCACAGATACCTGGAAGTGAGTCATGGTTTCCCCAAAGTGAGATAGCCACGGTGAGGTCAGCTAAGGGTGACCAATCAGATACAGGTGGGGAAGCCCCCCAGTGTAACTCTTACGCAACCCGTGTGTAACTCCGACTTGTAACCGATCAGCTAAGTACAAGCAGTCGGAAGCCCCTCAGACTGCCGCCCAAAGGGTGGTGCCCGTTGTATAATGCTGTGGTGTAAAAGCGCCTCACTCTTGAGACTCGGGGCCGCTGGTTCGGAGAAGGCAGCCCCTGTGAGGGGGAGCAGGACGAGGCCCGAGTGAGCGAGCCAACACAGACCCTTCGCTTAGTGCATCGCAACTTGTTTTCCCGTGAGTCCTCTGGGGAGGTCTTGGCCCGGTTTACCAAAAGGAGGGACTGGAGCACGGTGGCGGAGGTCAGGTGCTTGCGTCCTCGTGCCCCTTGAGCACTGCCGGGAGTCGCTCCTGGGCACAGATCCAGGAATAGCCCCGAGCACCCCCGGGGGTAGCCCCAAACCCCTGTCCCTTAAAAGAATCCCCAAGGGAATGGCAGCCAGTGTGGACCATCTGGGCACTGAGCTCCCGGGTGCCGCATAGTCTGAATTCCTTTTGTTTCCAGAGGGGGGCGGCGTGATGCCAGGCGGCGCCTGTAGGAGAGCGAATGATTCTGACAATATTTCCCGTAGAAGATCATTTCTCACCGGGTGGAGTAGCCAGTCAGTAAAGGCATTCTTTGGCGTTCTTGCTTGCTTGCTTGTTTGGAGAGTTTATGTTTCTTCAAATAGTCACAGGGGAAAGAAACCCAGGATGGATGCAGGATGAGAAAACAGAACAAAAAGCAACTTCGCTTTAAGGGAAGTGCTCATGAGCCTTACGTTTAGAATAAGACTTTCTCTGGAGATCTTTTGTGAAGTAAGAACCGACCGGCCATCCGTTCTCTCACCGGCCGCTCATGACTCTCCCTGAAAGCGCATTTGGTACAAGGGGGTTGGACGGTCGTAACGATGAGCTGGGAGTCATTTATGTTGCCCTCAGGAGTGTTTCCAATTCTCAGCACCAAGTAATTCTGTTTCTTTGCTTTGAAAAGGCAAGGACTGGGAAGTAGAAAAATTGATTTTTGGTTGTAGTTAACGGCAGTGGAAATTAAATAGGAACAGCAGTGTATTCATGCCATGCACTTTTGCACAAACGTTTCTTCATTTATAAACCTAAGATTTAAAATTCCCAGTATCACTGGAGCACTGTCCTCCCGTTGCTCATCGATTTGCTCGAGCGGGCACCAGTAACACCTCCACTGTGAGACTTGTTACTGTTTTTGGCATATTGAATCTTATCTCCGGTCAGGCAGCGCCTCTGATAAAAGTGCTGTAAAGCTGCCCTGCGCCACATTATTTTGAATGGAGCTTATTTCTATGACTAGATAAGTACATTGATTTTGTATTTTATGGAGATTAGTGTTTTAACAACATAACAGGGACTATTGATTCTAATTTTTTTCCACGTTGTGATTTGACTTTGCTGTCTCTTTAATCCGTGCCGAATCTTTAAGATGCTTTTCCTCTTCGTTCTACACAACCTTAGATTAGATGTCTGATGGATAGGCCGGGTCAGGCGTGTTAATTAAACAGAGAGCATTAAGCGCGTGTGCCTTACTCGAATTGTCTTTTATTTGGGGGAGTTGGGGCGTCTTCCCACTGTGCTCGGGCTCCCCCCTGGCTCTGAGCTCAGGGATCGCTCCTGGCAGGGCTCAGGGGGCCAGGTGGGGTGACGGGGATCAAATCTGGGTCAGTGGTGGGAAATGTCCACTGGTGAAGGGACGGGTATTGGAACATGGGAAAAAAAGATTGTGTGCTTTAAAAAAAGGTCAACGCTAATTTCTAAATACTTATGTAATCTTAAATCAGGGTTATTTTAGCAACTCTCCTGCGTTGTTCTTTATAAAGTATTTTATGCAGCAAAATTGTGCATTCTTTCTTTCCTTCCCTCCCTCTCACCCTCCCTCCTTCCCTCCTTTCCTCCCTCCCTCCCTCCTTCCTTCCCTCCCTCCCCACTTCTTCCCTTCTTCCCTTCCTCCCTCCCTCCTTCTCTCCTTCCTTTCTTCCCTCCTTCTTTCCCTCCCTCCTTCTTTCCCTCCATCCTTCCTTACTTCCTTCCATCCCTCCTTCTTTCCCACCTCCTCCCTCCCTCCCTCCCTCCCTCCCTCCCTCCCTCCCTCCCTCCCTCCCTCCCTCCCTCCCTCCCTCCCTCCCTCCCTCCCTCCTTCCTTCCTTCCTTCCTTCCTTCCTTCCTTCCTTCCTTCCTTCCTTCCTTCCTTCTTTCTTCTTTATCTTTCTCTTTCTTTCTTTCTTTCTTTCTTTCTTTCTTTCTTTCTTTCTTTCTTTCTTTCTTTCTTTCTTTCTTTCTTTCTTTCTTTCTTTCTTTCTTTCTTTCTTTCTTTCTTTCTTTCTTTCTTTCTTTCTTTCTTTTTTTTACCTTCTTTCTCTCTTGCCATACCCGATAGTGCTCAGGGCTTACTCCTGGTTCTGTGCTAAGGGATCACTCCTGTCAGGGCTGGGCGCCCATACATGGTGCTGGAGATTGAACTCAGGACAGCGGTGTGCAAGGCATGCATCTTACCTGCTGTGCTATCTCTTTGGCCCATGCTTTCATCATTTTTTACAGCTGAGTAGTATTCCTTTGTGTAAATGCGCTATAGTTGCTTTTTTTCTGGAGAGTATCATACTGAGTGGAGTTAGGGAGGGGCAGACACACAGTGACTCTCTCATATGTAGGATAAAAAACAAAGGGGCATAAAAAGTGCCCAAGGACTCACGGGGGCAGTGGTGAGGGAGTGGGCACTCTGGGTGGGAGTGTGGTCCCGGGGTGTGTCCTGCATGAATCTACTTCCCAGTATTGCAAACCACGGTGCCTGAAGTCAACTCAAGAGTCTCAGCCCTGCGCCCGGGACCCGTGCACGGGAGTGACACGGCGGGGCTCTCACACATGACCAGCCAGTGAGCTTCTGAGGCTGGTTCTCTTATGATGATCCAGGGTTGTCAGAAAAGGCGAAACTTGAACCCGGAGACGTGCCCACAGGAAATGGCACCTCAGGGTTGGATTCTTGGTGCAGGGAAATCCCCCCGGACGCCAGGACTCGCCGGGCCCGGATCCTTCTGGAAAGCTGTGGGAGGGAGCACGATCCCAGCAAGCCTTTGACCTTGGCCTCCAGCCTCAGTGGCTGCTGGGCGTCATCCGTTCCTGTCACTTAGGCCGACCTGTTCTGGCCGGGGCACAGCCACCGGGGAGATGGCCTCCACACGTGACACTTTCGCGCCACACGTGGACTTCCTCTCACAGAGGACTCTGCCCTCAGTGCTCCTTGTCTGTCCCACTGTTATCTGGCCTTACTTTGTGAACAAGGTGCTCTACGGACCCTGCACTCCGGAGTTACTTCAGAACAGCCCCGGTGTCCTTTTATCTTTGAACTCCCAGAGGTCGCGTGGGCCCAGCAAGCATGTCAGCTGTACTCACAGACAAAGGCGTCTTTGACCCCAGCGTGCTGTGTCCCTTGCTAGTGCCTCGGTCCTGTCAGCAGTGAGTGGGTCTTTTCCACGGTACGATGGTCATCTCTCACGGACGTCTGTGTTTTCACTACAGGTGAATCGCATCCTTCCGAAGGACGCAGCTTCACGGATTCTTTAAGCTTTCCGTTGAAGTTTTGTCAAAGTCACTTTCAAACTATTTAAAAAGCTCCGCCATGAAGTCTGATACACGGGCCAGACGGAGCGCGCAGAGGTGCAGACCCATGCGGGACCCTGGTTCCACCCCCAGGGCCACACAGGCCCCTGAGCATGGCTGGCCTGGCCTCGGGCACCGCTAGGTGTGGCCCTCGGCTCAGCTGAGCACTGCAGGGCCGCGACAGCCCACGTACGCAGCCCCTCACACTTGGCCGTGAGCTTGGCTGGCTGAGTATTACAGGAGGGGGTCCTGGGGCCTCCTGGCACCACTCTGGAGTCCCCTGACCCCCCAGGTACAAAGCATGCAGGGATTTGGGTTGCCTAACAACTTGTACACAAATTTTGTGCAGATTGAAGTTGAGAGTTTTAGGAGTTGGACTCAGAGTTGATAAATCAGAAAAAATTGGTCCCCTTTGAAAAACAAAAAACAAAAAACACTTGCTAGCCTAAGAGGTGGCGGGTGCAAATTTGTTTCCCCTGAACAAGCCTCTTGGAGCATAAATTGGAATTTTTTTTTTTTTTTTGCCTTTGTTGCTCCTGGTCTGAGATAGCCCGCTCCCATGGAGACAGTGCAGGCACATCGACGGCCCGGCCTCTCTGGTCTACACAGTCCCACGGGGAGAGTGCAGGCACAGCGACGGCCCGGCCTCTCCTGCCGCTGCAGCAGCCTCTGGCCCTTTCTTTAGAGCTGTGATTTTCACGAGAAGCTTCATCTCCGATTTGATTTCTGGCTTCGTGGCCCGCAGTGTTCTGGGTGGGCGTCCCTTCAGCTGTGGGGGCTCCTCTGGCGCCGCTGAACAGCTCCTCGTGCTCAGCAGGGGCAGGTCCAGCTGCCCCTGGACAGTAAGGGTCCCTGTCACTACCGGGCCGCAGACCCTGACCCTCGGGGACAGCCATGTCTGGGGGGCGGGGCACTTGGCAGGTGCCACCCCCTCCGCTGGCGGCACGCCCTTCCCGGGGAGGTAGGATACTGGCCCCAGTCGTGGTCTCTCCTAGCGCTGACCAGCGGCCCAGCGTGCTCTGTGGACACTTGTATGTGCTGTCACCTGCCTCCCAGGCCAGCTGTCCACTCGCCTGCCCTCGCCCCTGCGCCAGGAGGACTGACAGCGGCTGTTTTCACGGGAGCAGCCCAGTGTGTTTGGTTATTATTAACCCTTCACCACCACCTAGTTGCAGACAGTTTCAGTTTCATGACCCCGCCCTGGAGACTAGACTGTGGAGAGGGCTGCCCCCCGCTTCTCCCCGCAGTCCTGGGAGCCGTCGTCTCCATCCAGTCTTTATGGATTTGGGCTTTCTGGGCACGTCATGTAAACAGAGTCACACATCAGAGGCCCTTCCTGTCTGTCTTACTTAACATGTGTCTGAGGTTCAGTCATGTTCACCGTGTTCAGTAACTTAGGCCTTCAGTAACGTGGTTCCTCATCTCAATGTCATACTTTGTTTTCCGCTAAGTTGGAATTTGGGTTGTTTCCAGACTACTGTGATTAATGCCCCTTCATATGTATATGTGTGTGTGTGTGTATATATATATATATATATATATATATATATATATGTATATCACTGTATCATGGTATCACTGTCATCCCGTTGCTCATCAATTTGCTCGAGCGGACGCCAGTAACATCTCCATTCGTCTCTGTCGCGTGCTAGTGTAGCCTGATGATGTATTGGGGGCTCTTTCAGGGTCCGGGGAATGAGGACTATCATTGTTAGTTACTGTTTTTGGCATATCAAGTACACCATGGGTAGCTTGCCAGGCTATATTGTATCACTTGTCATTTGTATCACTTGTCATCTGTTAATCCTCGTTTTGCTCGAGCGGACGCCAGTAACGTCTCCATTTGTCCCTGTCGCTTGCTAGTGTAGCCCAGTGGTATCTGCTCCCTCCAGGGACAGGAAGTGCCTCAAACCGTTCATTCAGGGTCTTGACGAAGAAGTCTGACCATCTCATTGGTGGGCGGCCACGTGGTCTTTTGGCGTCACGTGGAATCCAGTCGGTAACAGCTCTAGTCTAGCGGTCGTCTCTAAATCTCATTACGTGTCCGGCCCATCTGATTTTCGACGCCTTGGCAAACGAGACAGCGTCCCTGATTCTTGACCGTCGATGGAGGTCGGAACTCCGGATTCCTTCTCTCACTTGAGTGAGACGTGGTACTCCAAGCATAGCTCTTTTGATTCCTCTTTGGGATACCTGGATAGAGTTCTCGTCCTGCTTTCACAGGGCCCAGGTCTCTGAGGTGTATATTAGTGCAGGGAGAACAGTGGAGTCAAAAAGATGTGCCCGGAGCTGGAGGTTCTTCGTCCTCTTAACCACTTCTTCGATGCTCTTGAAGGTGTCCCAGCTGCTCTCTTCCTTCTTCACGGCGCTTTAGCATCCTGCCGGACGGAGCTCGATCTATTGCCGATGGGTATCTAGACGACTTCATTTATTTTACTTATTAAAAACACTGTTTGAGCATTTGTTTTCCTTTTTGGGTCACAGCCAGTGACGCTCAGGGGTTACTCCTGGCTCATGCACTCAGGAATTACTCCTGGCAGTGCTCGGGAGACCATATGGGATGTTGGGAATTGAACCCGGGTCGGCCGCGTGCAAGACAAACGCCCTTCCCACTGTGCTATCGCTCCAGCCCCAGTTTGAGCATTTTAAAAGCAACAGAATTAAAGAGTTTTTAGATAATTTCCTTCACATAACTGCTTTTTTTTTTTTAAAAAAAAAAAGTGAAAATAGTTTTGAACAAAACTGACTTAGAAAGAGCGGGAGGTGGCGGGGGAGACGGAAGGACTGTCTGTCCAAGAGAGAGCCTGGGTTCGAGCAGGTGGTGGGGGGGTAGCGAGATCCGGCTCAGGGCAGGGCCGGCTGACGAGCAGGCCTACATACCTGGCTCCTAGGGGCTATTTTGGGCGATCATGACTTTCATATAGTTCCTCATTGTGAGACTAATACAATTAATCTGTCAAGTGCGGTGACTGATGAATCATTCAGAGTTAATATAGAAATATCTAAGCCATTCGGCATGGAGCTAGAGAACTTCTCAGACTCTCTGTGGTCTAAGATTCAGGTCTTTATTTATTTATTTAGAGTTTTGTTCCACACCCCGTGGTGCTCAGGGGCTGCTCCTGGTTCTGTGCTCAGGGATCATGCCTGGCTGTGTTGGGGACTGAACAGGAGCAGTTGCATGCGAAGCACCATCTTGCTTTCTGCGCTATCTCTTCCAAAAGACACGGATTAAAGAATCTAGTCATTTGAAGATAAGCACTGAAAACAAATAATAAAAAACCTTTTTTGGGGGCTGGGGGGCTGGAGCGATAGCACAGCGGGGAGGGCGTTTGCCTTGCACACGGCCGACCTGGGTTCGATTCCCAGCATCTCATATGGTCCCCCAAGCACCGCCAGGAGCAAATCCTGAGTGCAGAGCCAGGAGTGATCCCTGAGCATCACTAGCTGTGACCCAAAATGGAAAAACAAATGCTCAAACTGAGCCAGGAGTAACCCCTGTTTATCGCCGGGTGTGACCCAGAAAGCAAAAACAAAAGCAAAAAACCTTTCTGGGGGCCTGAGGGATAGTGCAGTGGCCGGGTGCTTGCCTTGCATGTGGTCTACCTGGATTTAGTCACTCTTTAATGGCCCCCTGGGCTTTGCCAGGCGTGATCTCTGGGCTCAGTCAGCTGTGGGTCCAAAACAACAATTTTTTTTTTAATGCAACCAGTATACAAATTCTAGACAACTAATATAAATCAGTGGTTATTAGAATGTGCATGAGGACCAGAGAGCTAGTACCGAGTACAGGGCATTTCTCTCATACCGCACTGGTCCAGCACCTCATAGGGGCCCCCAAGCACCCCGGGAGTGATCCCTGAGCACAGGGCCAGGAGTAAACCCTCTGCACCGCTGGGTATGGTCCACAAACCAAAGAAATGTGGAACAGGATTTTAAAAAAAATTTATTTATTTATTTTTGCTTTTTGGGTCACACCCGGCAATGCTCAGGGGTTACTCCTGGCTCTGCACTCAGGAATTACTCCTGGCGGTGCTCGGGGGACCATATGGGATGCTGGGAATCGAACCTGGGTTGGCCGCATGCAAGGCAAATGCCCTCCCCGATATGCTGTCACTCCAGCCCCAAACAGGATTCTTAATAGTTTTTTGGTTATAAAAGGACAAAAATGCTTAAGAAGAGTTAAAAAGAGAATTTTGATTTTTTTAGATGAGTTTTATTGTCTCATTCTATATTTTTGTTGTTGTAGTTTCTGGGCCACACCTGGTAGTGGTCGGGGCTTATTCCTGGCTCTGCACTCAGGAGTCACTCCTGGCAGGGCATGGGGGACCCTCTGGGGTGCAGAGGATTGAACCCAGGCAGGTCACAGGCTAGGAAACACCCTCCCTGCTGCACTATCCCCTTGGCCCATCATTGTCTTAACTCTTCAAAATAGTATAAGTGAAACAGCATTTCCTTGTGTTTAATGCCTACCTGCAACATTATGAGTATCACATATATAGAATTTAACTTTTTTTTTTAACGTGAAATTTAGTGCAATGCTTCTTTTGCTTATCGATTTCATTTGGTCCTTCCTTGGGCTGATGTATCACTTGTAGGTCAAAGCTATTTCTACGTTCTGCTTTAATACCTCTGTAGTCGAGAGAGAAATTAACAGACACATTTAATATCTCTGCAGCAAAAGATCCATCGATTTATGAGGGGCCTTGGGCTCTGTGCGGGGGTTACTGCCAATGTTGGGTGATCGTGCAGTGCTGGGGGAGAGCTGGGTCAGCCCACGTAAGGCCCGAGTACTGCATGGACCCTGAGCTGGCTCTCCTGGCAGTGCTCAGGAGCTCTCACTGGCCTGTGCTAAGGGATCACTCCTGGCAGTGCTCAGAGGCCATTTGTGGTGTTGAGGATTGAACTGGGGTCAAGTGAGTGTCGGGAAATGCCTGAGGCCCCGGACCATCTCTCTGGCCCCAGGCGTCCACATCTGATTCTGTTTGATGACCCTGCACCTCCTTGTGTGGGTGTGGCTACTGTCAGTTCTTATGGCCGTACAGAAAAAGAGAATAATGAACGATATAAGTGAAACGGCACCTGTGATGGATACCTTTCACTCTGATACTAACAAATCTCTGTTTTTTTTTTTTTTTTTTTTTTGGTTTTTGGGTCACACCCGGCGATGCACAGGGGTTACTCCTGGCTCTGCACTCAGGAATTACTCCTGGCGGTGCTCAGGGGACCATATGAGATGCTGGGATTTGAACCCAGGTTGGCGGCGTGCAAGGCAAATGCCCTCCCCGCTGTGCTATCACTCCAGCCCCACAAATCTCTCAGTTTTAAACCCCTTGATAAGAAGACCTTCTCAGTGAAGGAAGCAGTGCAAAGATTTGCATCTTTGTTCACAACATTCCCTGAACGTTTGTTTTCTGTCACCGGGGCTGTGCCACCTGGACGCACCCATGCGCAGTTTTTGTTTTGTGGTTTTGATTTTTGGGTCTGCCTGCAGCAATGCTCAGGGGCTGTTCCTGGCTCTGTGCTCAGGGGCGGAGCCTGGCCGTGCTCCGGGGACCATGTGTGATGCCAGGGATGGAATCAGAAGCAGCGACATGCAAGGCAACCGACTCTCTCTCTGGTGGTTCACGTGCACGATTCTCAGTTACTTATTTCATGCACGGTGGTTTACATGAACAACACTGCTACCGGCCAGGTTTCATGCATGGGACTTTCCAGCACTGCCCATGCTGGTGTCCACTCCCGTCCAGCACAGGCCCCGTGTCCTCGCCTGTGTCCTGCCCCGCATCATTTTTAAAATTCCAAATCACGTGTGGACAATGAGAGCAACTTTGAGTTTCTTAGAGCTCAGACCTGGCTGTGTTTACCGGCAGGGTAGCTCGAGGGACGGCAAGTCTACTTTTAAAGCGCCGTAACAGGAGCGTGTTGGGGGGCTGCGTTGGTGCCACGAGTGGTCCCTCACGCCCTCGGCCCCCTCTGTGTACGTCGAGCTGCTGTGTCGCTGGACGGCCGTGTCGGAGCTCCTTCGCCTTAGGTGCCTCTCCATTTCTGAGGAAACGGTTTTGGCTTTAGTTTTGGTATCCGAAGACCATTTGTACGTGAGCTATTAAACATCTGCTTCTATTTGCTTTTAAATCTAAGGCCCTTTCCTTTCAGGGAATTGTTTGGTTTGAATTGTATTCAGTTTGGGTGTATGTAGTGGATTCATTTGAGTTTGGATTAGTCCATTCACCTCCACAAGCGATGCTTTGTGATTTTGATACTTGACCTTCAATTATGGTCATTCAATATAGAGATCTTATTTTTCTTTTCTTTTCTTTTTTTTTTTTTTGCTTTTTGGGTCACACCCAGCGATGCTCAGGGGTTACTCCTGGCTTTGCACTCAGGAATTACTCCTGGCAGTGCTTGGGGGACCATATGGGATGCCAGGGATTGAACCCAGGTCGGCCGTGTGCAAGGCAAACGCCTACCCGCTGTGCTATTGCTCCGGCCCCGAGATCTTATTTTTCTTGTGACCACGTGCAGCTGTGCTCCGGGCTTAGCCCTTCTGGTGCTCTGGGAATTCTATGTGAGCTGGGGATTAAAACGGGGTTGACCGTATGCAAGGCAAGAGCCTGACCCACTGCACATTCTCTCTGATGTCTAGAATCTATTTCCTTTTTCTTTCCTTTAAAAGACAACTGGGGTTATGCCCAGCAGTGCACAGGGCTTACTCCCAGATCTGTGCTCGGGGATTGCTCCTTACCAGCTAGGGGGACCATATGGGGTCCTGGAGATCTAACCCAGGTGGCCACATGCCAGGCAAGGGCCCAACCCACTGCACTGTTGCTCTCAGGCATTTTATTTCTAACAGCAACACAGATTCTGTAGGCCCTCATTTTGCTGGGAGTACATCCTCTCATTATCATTTAATTAAATTCCACTGCAACAATAAAAAATGAGTCTGTTCTTGACAAAAAAGTACAGGGAAGCTTATCTTGGCACAGACAAATGAAAAAAGTCATAATTTAATTTTTCTGATTTAACTCAAGGAATTAAATTATAAATTGACACGTCCAATCCACACTGATAGAGCTTGCAAATACCCTTAGAAAAGAAGCAGACGCCTACATCTGATCAGTTCTTGTCCCTGCTGGGTAATAACCTGCAAAATCCCGCCCACCGTGCGGTGCGATGGTGGGTGACCAGTGTGTGTGTCCACGCCCGGGCTGCTCCCGGCATGGACGGGCCAGCCCCAGACCAGTCACGCGCCTGTCACCGCAGCCCGCCGAGCCCGGCTTCATGGGAATGTCAGATTGGCTGCGGTTTCTGGAGTCTGACCGTCACGGTCAGCAGGTCCCCTGCAGTGGGCCAGGAGCAGCCCAGGGCCAGCTGCTCGCAGGCAGGGACAGGCCGCGGGGACCAGCACAGTCACAGTCCACTGGCCTGACATTAATATGCACCCGTAGCTAATGGATGTTGAATTTGTTTTATTCCAGGCTCTATGGCGAGCAATAAGGTCATTTAATCTCATTTAATTCTCCCCATTCTCTAGTAAGAAATAAGTCGTGTTATTACCTCCGATTTATAGATAGCTGGAATAATGCTCAGACGACTTCAGTAATTTTCAGGATTCTACAATTTCTGGACTGGACTGGAGCGATAGCACGGTGGGTAGGGCATTAGCCTTGCTCTCGGCCGACCCTGGTTTGATTCTTCTGTCCCCGCCCTCCCCCCACCCCCCGAGAGCCCAGCAAGCTGCCAAGAGTATCCCGCCCGCACAGCAGAGCCTGGCAAGCTCCCCGTGGCGTATTCAATATGCCAAAAACAGCAACAACAATTCTCACGATGGAGACGTTACTGGTGCCCGCCTGAGCAAATCGATGAACAGTGGAACGACAGTGCTACAGTGTTACAATTTTAGGTGAAATTGGGATGCGAGCTCAGACCTGCAGACTCTCCACCTCTCAGCCAGGTAGCAGAAAGGGTGGCCTTGAAGGGGGCAGGTGGGCACTCGCCTTGTGTGTGGCCGACACGGGTAGTGCCACGGCGCTGTCCACGGCCCCCAGGCTCTACACCCGCGAGCAGAGCAAGGCGGCGCGCTCTGGGCTTCGTTCTGACCTGTGGAGTTGTGTGTCCTCGACGAGTCAGTTTCTTCTATTTGAGCAGGAACAGAAGAGCAGGCCAGTGAGTGTGTGGGCTTGAAGGGGAGGCACGCTGCAGCCGCCGGTCACACGCGGGCATTCACGGCAGGGTGTCCTCCTGGACGCTGGAGAACAACCCCAGGGTGAGTATTCACACTTCGGAGTGGCGGTGCTCTGACTCGGACAAGCCCAGCACCCACTCTCCCGCCCCTGCCATACCCCCCAAGTTATCAGTCCCTGGAGTTAAAGACAGTCCCATTTCGTGTGATAATAATGTTTGGGGCCACCCATGAAGTTTTCTTGGCGAGTCACGGATCTTTCCCCGGGTATTTATTCATTTAAGTCAAGGTGCAGGCTTCCAGCATGCTGAATTTGTGCTGCCACCTAGGCTCGGGTCCGGGAAGTACAGTGACCTGTCTCGGGTCCGTTCACCGGGCCAGGGTCCTGCAGCCTGAGCAGAGAATGGAGAACAGAGTAGAAGATACAGAACAGAGAAGAGAGCAGGAATAGTATGGAGAATAGGATAAAGAGTAGAGTAGAGAATGGAGAGGGGCTGGAGTGATAGCACAGCGGGGAGGGCGTTTGCCTTGCACGCGGCCAACCCGGGTTCTAATCCCAGCATCCCATACGGTCCCCTGAGCACCGCCAGGGGTAATTCCTGAGTGCAGAGCCAGGAGTGACCTCTGAGCATCGCCAGGTGTGACCCAAAAAGCAAAAAAAAAAAAAAAGAATAGAGTAGAGAATGGAGAACAGAGTAGAAGATACAGAACAGAGAAGAGAGCAGGAATAGAATGAAGACTAGAATAGAGAACAGAGGCCAGGGTGCTTCCAGAACCTTCTCAGAGACGTGGGGCCATGGAGGTGAAGTCTCGGTTACTGAATTCTCTCCCGGGGCATGAGAGACGGGAGAAAAATCAACGCCCCACGCTTGATCCCAGACCTTGGAAGTCAGAATAGGAAATCAGATGTTTCACTTGTGGCAATAGGATAAAACTGATTTGGGGAGGTATCAATTCTTCCAAAATACCAGTATGTGGGCAGAAACAAGGCGACGTGAAGTTGTAGTCCCCGAGCTGCTGCCTCTACCGCTTTGACCCTTACACCACGAGGGACGTGCTGACATTTGCTGAGGTCAGCACTTGTGGAGGGAACAGTGCAGACCCCAGACCCAGCCTCTTTCTCTCTTAGGGGATTCTGAGCTTGTCCGACGTCCGCCTCCCTCCCGCTGTGCCGGGGAAGTCCGTCATCATTGGTAGGTCCCGACCGGCCAGAGCCACCGTGGGCTGACGTTTGGTTTGATCTGGACAGTCTGATGTAAGGGAGGGGGGGTCTGTGGTGTGAACTTAGGGGTTTCCCGCTCCTGAGGGGAGACTGTCTCTCTTCTGCCTCTTCCTATAGTCTCGTTGGCAGGTTCCGCCTGGAACTACCTGCCAATACGGCACGATAAACTGTGAGCTCAGCACCGAGGAGGGGCTCACGGGTCACGCCGGGGTCCCTGGCAGCCGGCAGCCCCGGAGTCACTCTGCCTTTGACCGACCCTGTGCAGGAGGAGAGCCATCCTTGTAGGGACTCGCGGAAGGAAGCGTCTTATTTGCACCTGCAGTGCCCGGTGACCTCACCCCTGCGCCCAGCACAGCACCCGCCCTCCCCCACTGCATGGCATGGAATGAAGCAGACGTCAGCGAAGAGCACGTGTGGGGCGACGAGCCCCCCGGGACCGCCCGGGGCCCAGGGCAAACCCGAGTCTCTTCCTTGGTGCAGTGGACAGAGATGGCCTGAGCCAGAGAGACCCACCGGCTGGTCAGGGCTCCGTCAGCGCTGAGCCTTAGTAACTTCTCGCAGCCCCGCCTCCTCGTTCTTGAACCGACGACGTTGTCCCCGTAAACGCCCCTTGCACCCCAGCACCAACTCAGCGTCTGCTTCTTAAGAATCTGTCCTGTGACGGGGGCCGCTTCTGTCTGTCTGTCTGTCTGTCTGTCTGTCTGTCTCTGTGGCCAGGGGCCGTCACTCCCATAGTTTCTCTAGGCTGAACGTGGGTGTCCAGGCAACCTGACCACAGAGACGGTCCTGTTTCAGTTCTAAGGATTCATTCTGTGGCAGGATAAGCCTCTTTCTCGGATCGTTTACAGCAGGGCATTCTGCCCTTTCCCCAGAGCAAATGCCAGCCCTGTTCAGAGGGGGAGTCCTGTGCTAGTTCCCGAAAGGCAACCACGGTGGGCGGACTGTCGTCAGCTGTCCGGTCTATGCAGCCTCACTGTGGTTGCTCGGTGAATGTCCTCATGGACTTACACGAATTGCTTAATTTTCTTTTTCTTTTTGGGTCACACCTGGCGATGCTCAGGGGTTACTCCTGGCTCTGAACTCAGGAGTCACTCCTGGCGGTGCTCGGGGGACCCTGTGGGATGTTGGGAATCGAACTCGGGTTGGCCACATGCAAGGCAGATGCCCTACCTGCTGTGCTATTGCTCCAGCCCAAATTGCTTAATTTTTTGAGCCGCAGTTTTATCGCTCATCAGGTGGAAACAACCTGCCTGCACACACATGTACACACGTACACTTCAGAGAAATGATGGGTCGAGTGGAGGCAGCACAGGCTGTGGGAACACCGCAGGCAACGCCACTCGAGCTTCCCTTCTCCCTCCGTCCTTTGCCCCCGGGAAGTTTGTATCCTGGTGATGTCAAGTGGAATTAAGCAGGAAGGAAGGACCGAGTCACGCTTCGTACTGTTACTATAGGAGCCACACGTGGCTACGTGCATATAACATACAGACACGTATGAAGAGGAGCAAACGCATGTACCCGTCTGGATGAAGGTTGAGATTTCAGGGCACATCGACCTTGGTAGGTCTTAGAGTCGTTCGCTCCTTCGCTTGTCCCTCTCTAGCCCGACTGACAGGGCGGCTGCTCCCTCTCCCCTGAGGCAGGCATGTGCTGTCTCTGTGCACCTCGGCTGTGGCCTGTTGTCCTCAAGCGACTCGTGACTGGCCAGGTCAGGGCCCGGTGATCTGACGTGCTCTGACAGACGGGCCCGGGGCTTCAGAGAAATACCCCGGCCAGGTCCCGGCTCCCGGCGAAGGAGGAATGGTGGCCTGGAGACCCTCCTCTATTCTCTCTCCACCACCTTTCTTCTGCTTCTTAAAGTATTTTTATGTATCATCCAATTTACTCACTTGCAAGCATGCCAGCTACCGAGAGTATCCCGTCCGCACGGCAGAGCCTGGCAAGCTCCCGGTGGGGTATTCGATATGTCAAAAACAGTAGCAATAACAGGTCTCGTTCCCCTGACCCTGAAAGAGCCTGCAATTGTTGGGAAAGACGAGTAAGGAGAGGCTGCTAAAATCTCAGGGCTGGGGGGGCTGGAGCAATAACACAGCGGGTAGGGCGTTTGCCTTGCACGCAGCCGACCCGGGTTCAAATCCCAGCATCCCATATGGTTTCCCGAGCACCGCCAGGAGTCATTCCTGAGTGCAGAGCCAGGAGTAACCCCTGTGCATCGCTGGGTGTGACCCAAAAAAACAAAAACAAAAAAAAACCTCAGGGCTGGGACGAATGGAGACGCTACTGGTGCCCGCTCGAGTCAATCGATGAACAATGGGATGACAGTGATACAGTGCTAAGCATTAAACTCACGGGACATCCGTCTTCCTTCCCCGCCCGGCTGGTGCTCACTCGCTGCCGGTGTCCTTCCTTCTCTCGAGGCGCTTCGTCTGCTCCTGCGCCTTGGACGGCCGCGAAGGGCAGCACGTCCTCTCGCTTCAGCTTCAGCACAGCTCACGGCCAGAAGTTCCCGTGTCCACACGCGCCTCGGCCCTTGGCCCCTCCCCCCCAGGCCGCTGTTTGGTTCTCCCACTCGCCCAGTGTGTTGGCGGCATCCCCAGCCCTCACGGGGGTCGCTTCCAGCAGTGCTCGGGACCCCAGAGTGACGGAGCTCGCCGTGACGTGACCCCGTTCGCCTCCCGACCGAAGGCTTGTGACTTCTGGGCTGCTGCTGACCCTTCTCAGAACTGTCCTGTCACGGCCAGGCGCTGGTTGATGGGCACGATCATCTTGCCCCGTTAGGACAACTCTGATGGCCACGGGCAAGGCAGGACACTCGGTAGCCGCCCCCTTCCCTGCCGGTCCCTTCCCGCCCCAGAGCTCCGGCCCCCTGCAAGTCACTCGGAACCTGAACAGCCCTTGAAAGCAGCCACTTGCTGCCTTTCAAATCTCTCTAAAAAATAAAATTAAATAAAGCACCTGAATCACCATAAAACATACCGTTACAGAGCTGCTCATGGTTGGGCTTCAGTCACACAGTGTTCCAACCCCCGTCCCTCCACCAGGGCACACTTCCCTGCACCAGAGTCCCCAGGTTCCCTCCACCCCCTCTCTACGGGAGACACTTTCCTTCTTTCACTTTCTCTCCTTTCGGGCAGGATGGTTTGTCATACAGATACTGAGAGATCATCACGTTTGTCCCGTTACCACTTTCAGCGCTTCTTACCCAGAGCGACCATTTTACAGCCTTTTAGATCTTATTGGCACCTGCACCGCCGCCTCAGTAGCTGGCTTCTTCTGCGGCCCAGCTCCGAGGGCAGCCTCTGCTATCTCCGCCGCTGCCAGGAGGGGGCAGTCACACGCCGGCCAAGCCAGCGGCCGTGGGCTGAGAACACAGGGCGATTTAGTCCCCACAGAAATACCCAGTATGAAGTTTGCAAATTGTTATTATTTTTTACGGCTCTTCCTGTCTCCCCCAGTGGACTGTTGTTCTTTGGGGCAAGCAGCCACGCCAGCGGCTCTGAGGAAAGCAGGGTCCCAAGGAACCGCGCGTCTTCACCTCTCCACAGCTGCCATCGCTGACCAGCCCCTGCCGTGATGGTCCCAGCACCAAACCTGCCCTCAGAGTGTCACTTCCCCCCGCCCCAGTGTCCCAGGGCCCGCCTCGGCGCCCCAGGAGAGATCAGTCCTGAGCACAGCCAGTGGTCTGCTTTGGGGTGAGGGTTTGTGTCTCTGCTGAGGTGAGCACGGAACGTGGAACAGGAGGAGGCGGCCACGACAAGCACCCCTGTCGCCTGCCTGGCCCCGACAGAGAGAGCCACGGCCCCTGCCTGGCCCCGACAGAGAGAGCCACGGCCCCTGCCTGGCCCCGACAGAGAGAGCCACGGTCCCTGCTGGCCCCGACAGAGAGAGCCACGGCCCCTGCCTGTTCCCGACAGAGAGAGCCACGGTCCCTGCTGGCCCCGACAGAGAGAGCCACGGCCCCTGCCTGGCCATGACAGAGAGAGCCACGGCCCCTGCCTGTTCCCGACAGAGAGAGCCACGGTCCCTGCCTGGCCCCGACAGAGAGAGCCACGGTCCCTGCCTGGCCATGACAGAGAGAGCCACGGTCCCTGCTGGCCCCGACAGAGAGAGCCACGGTCCCTGCCTGGCCCCGACAGAGAGAGCCACGGTCCCTGCCTGTTCCCGACAGAGAGAGCCACGGTCCCTGCTGGCCCCGACAGAGAGAGCCACGGTCCCTGCCTGTTCCCGACAGAGAGAGCCACGGTCCCTGCCTGGCCCCGACAGAGAGAGCCACGGTCCCTGCCTGTTCCCGACAGAGAGAGCCACGGCCCCTGCCTGTTCCCGACAGAGAGAGCCACGGTCCCTGCCTGGCCATGACAGAGAGAGCCACGGCCCCTGCCTGGCCATGACAGAGAGAGCCACGGTCCCTGCCTGGCCCCGACAGAGAGAGCCACGGCCCCTGCCTGTTCCCCACAGAGAGAGCCACAGTCCCTGCCTGGCCCCGACAGAGAGAGCCACGGTCCCTGCCTGTTCCCGACAGAGAGAGCCACGGTCCCTGCCTGGCCCTGACAGAGAGAGCCACAGTCCCTGCCTGGCCCCGACAGAGAGAGCCACGGTCCCTGCCTGGCCCCGACAGAGAGAGCCACAGTCCCTGCCTGTTCCCGACAGAGAGAGCCACAGTCCCTGCCTGGCCCCGACAGAGAGAGCCACGGTCCCTGCCTGTTCCCGACAGAGAGAGCCACGGTCCCTGCCTGGCCCTGACAGAGAGAGCCACAGTCCCTGCCTGGCCCCGACAGAGAGAGCCACGGTCCCTGCCTGGCCCCGACAGAGAGAGCCACGGTCCCTGCCTGTTCCCGACAGAGAGAGCCACGGTCCCTGCCTGGCCCCGACAGAGAGAGCCACGGTCCCTGCCTGTTCCCGACAGAGAGAGCCACAGTCCCTGCCTGGCCCCGACAGAGAGAGCCACAGTCCCTGCCTGTTCCCGACAGAGAGAGCCACGGTCCCTGCCTGTTCCCGACAGAGAGAGCCACGGTCCCTGCCTGGCCCTGACAGAGAGAGCCACAGTCCCTGCCTGGCCCCGACAGAGAGAGCCACGGTCCCTGCCTGGCCCCGACAGAGAGAGCCACGGTCCCTGCCTGTTCCCGACAGAGAGAGCCACGGTCCCTGCCTGGCCCCGACAGAGAGAGCCACGGTCCCTGCCTGTTCCCGACAGAGAGAGCCACAGTCCCTGCCTGGCCCCGACAGAGAGAGCCACGGCCCCTGCCTGTTCCCGACAGAGAGAGCCACGGTCCCTGCCTGTTCCCGACAGAGAGAGCCACGGTCCCTGCCTGTTCCCGACAGAGAGAGCCACAGTCCCTGCCTGGCCCCGACAGAGAGAGCCACGGCCCCTGCCTGTTCCCGACAGAGAGAGCCACGGCCCCTGCCTGGCCATGACAGAGAGAGCCACGGTCCCTGCTGGCCCCGACAGAGAGAGCCACGGCCCCTGCCTGTTCCCGACAGAGAGAGCCACGGTCCCTGCTGGCCCCGACAGAGAGAGCCACGGCCCCTGCCTGGCCATGACAGAGAGAGCCACGGCCCCTGCCTGTTCCCGACAGAGAGAGCCACGGCCCCTGCCTGTTCCCGACAGAGAGAGCCACGGCCCCTGCCTGTTCCCGACAGAGAGAGCCACGGCCCCTGCCTGTTCCCGACAGAGAGAGCCATGGTCCCTGCCTGGCCATGACAGAGAGAGCCACGCCCCCTGCCTGGCCATGACAGAGAGAGCCACGGTCCCTGCCTGGCCCCGACAGAGAGAGCCACGGCCCCTGCCTGTTCCCCACAGAGAGAGCCACAGTCCCTGCCTGGCCCCGACAGAGAGAGCCACGGTCCCTGCCTGGCCCCGACAGAGAGAGCCACGGTCCCTGCCTGTTCCCGACAGAGAGAGCCACGGTCCCTGCCTGTTCCCGACAGAGAGAGCCACAGTCCCTGCCTGGCCCCGACAGAGAGAGCCACGGTCCCTGCCTGTTCCCGACAGAGAGAGCCACGGTCCCTGCCTGTTCCCGACAGAGAGAGCCACAGTCCCTGCCTGGCCCCGACAGAGAGAGCCACGGTCCCTGCCTGTTCCCGACAGAGAGAGCCACGGTCCCTGCCTGGCCCCGACAGAGAGAGCCACGGTCCCTGCCTGTTCCCGACAGAGAGAGCCACGGTCCCTGCCTGGCCCCGACAGAGAGAGCCACGGTCCCTGCCTGTTCCCGACAGAGAGAGCCACGGCCCCTGCCTGGCCATGACAGAGAGAGCCACGGCCCCTGCCTGTTCCCGACAGAGAGAGCCACGGTCCCTGCCTGTTCCCGACAGAGAGAGCCACGGCCCCTGCCTGTTCCCGACAGAGAGAGCCACGGTCCCTGCCTGGCCCCGACAGAGAGAGCCACGGTCCCTGCCTGGCCATGACAGAGAGAGCCACGGCCCCTGCCTGTTCCCGACAGAGAGAGCCACGGCCCCTGCCTGTTCCCGACAGAGAGAGCCACAGTCCCTGCCTGGCCCCGACAGAGAGAGCCACGGTCCCTGCCTGTTCCCGACAGAGAGAGCCACGGCCCCTGCCTGGCCATGACAGAGAGAGCCACGGCCCCTGCCTGTTCCCGACAGAGAGAGCCACGGCCCCTGCCTGTTCCCGACAGAGAGAGCCACGGCCCCTGCCTGTTCCCGACAGAGAGAGCCACGGTCCCTGCCTGTTCCCGACAGAGAGAGCCACGGCCCCTGCCTGTTCCCGACAGAGAGAGCCACGGTCCCTGCCTGGCCCCGACAGAGAGAGCCACGGTCCCTGCCTGCCCATGACAGAGAGAGCCACGGTCCCTGCCTGCCCATGACAGAGAGAGCCACGGTCCCTGCCTGGCCATGACAGAGAGAGCCACGGTCCCTGCCTTTTCCCGACAGAGAGAGCCACGGTCCCTGCCTGGCCATGACAGAGAGAGCCACGGTCCCTGCCTGGTCACGACAGAGAGAGCCACGGTCCCTGCCTGGCCCTGACAGAGAGAGCCACGGTCCCTGCCTGGCCATGACAGAGAGAGCCACGGTCCCTGCCTTTTCCCGACAGAGAGAGCCACGGTCCCTGCCTGGCCATGACAGAGAGAGCCACGGTCCCTGCCTGGTCACGACAGAGAGAGCCACGGTCCCTGCCTGGCCCTGACAGAGAGAGCCACGGTCCCTGCCTGTTCCCGACAGAGAGAGCCACAGCCCCTGCCTGGCCATGACAGAGAGAGCCACGGTACCTGCCTTGGCCCCGACAGAGAGAGCCACGGCCCCTGCCTGTTCCCGCCTCACTGGTGACGGGCGGTGTGTGCTCAGGGCTCATCAATCAGCACAAACCCCCCCCCTGCTGGTGGGCACTGGCCAAGGCACCGGCAGCCCCCCAAGTGCAGCGCTCAGGCCTGAGACCCCTTGTTCTGCGGGCGTGAGGACGGCTGGCGGCCACCAGAGTGTCCAGGTGCCCATGGCCTCAGGCTGAGGCCAGGGGACGCTCTGTGAGGAACAGAAAAGTCGGCCCCGAGTCCCCGGGCTGGTGCTGCCTGCAGACAGGCGCTTCAGGAGAGCCAGAGAGGGAGGCAGCGTCGCTTCATTTCAGTCAGGAGGCGAGAGGAGAGGTCAGGGCCGGGGCCGGGCTGGGGTGCCCAGCGCGCTCTCCCCGTCACAAAGCCGGCCTCGGGATTTGGAGCCTCAGTGGGGTGAGTCCAGCCTGCACGGTGGACGCAGGCAGAGGCCGCCGGGCTGTATTCAGAGTCTGCTCGGGGTCCCCTTCCTGCCACTCCTCTCCCGAGTGGTCCAGCCCCGGGCTAGCCCGGCTCCCCGCCCGGCGACACAACTTCTTTCCCCTCGTGGCTTGGGCTTGCGGCTGCTTGAAAGTCATCGCCAAGGGCTTCCCCGTCCTGGAGACTTACTGCAGATCCAAGATGTTCTGGGAGCACTTGAACAAACTCTGTGTGTGTGTGAGAGAGAGACAGAGACAGAGACAAGAGACAGAGAGACAGAGATTTTGTGTGTATAAGAGAGTGAGAGAAAAAGACTATGTGTGTGTGAGAGAGAGACACAGAAACAGAGACAGACAGAGAGAGATTTTTTTCTGTGTGTAAGATAGTGAGAGAAAATGTGTGTGAGAGAGAAACAGAGAGACAGAGAGATACATGGAGAGATTTTGTGTGTGTGTGTAAGAGTGAGAGATAAAACGAGAGAGTGAGTGTGTGTGTGAGAGACACAGAGACAAAGAGATGGAGAGAAAGAGTTTTTTTTTGTGTGTGTGTATAAGAGAGAAAGTGAGAGAGAAAGAGAGAGTGTGTGAGAGAGACAGAGACAGAGAGAGATTCTGTGAGTGTAAGAGAGTGAGAGATAGAAAGCGAGAGGGAGAGAAAGTGTGTGTGTGTGTGTGTGTGTGTGTGTGTGTGTATTCTCAAGGATACCTTGTGCCAAGGAGAACCTGGACCAAGATTTGTCCGCGTATGTTTTCCTGTGTCCTTGTTCCCCGTGTCCATTCTGGAACGGGTTATTTCCGGCTGTCCGGGGAGAGGGGAGCGGGACCCGGGCGGGCGCTGCGGAGACCCCCAGCCCGTGCTTGGAGGGGGCTTAGCAGCAGGCGCCAGGCTAGAATATTTTTAGTGACTTCAGGTTTGACACGTCCCAGGATTTTCCTTCCTCCACATTTCCAGTTATTTTGGATACTATTGTCAATATTTTTGATACGGATCCAGATTGTAAGTTATTTTTTTTTTAATTTGCTATCTTAGCAGTTTGCATAATTAGCCTCGTCAGCTCTAACTGATTGGTTTCCATTCCGGTTGCCATTTTGCATGATTTGTTTTTGCTTCGTGGTCTCTAGAACGCTGCTGGTGGAACTCGGCTGTTTACGAGCACAGACGCTCTGGGGAAGAGCCTCGCCGAGTGGAAACCAAATAATCTCTCCCTTAATCTTTGTGAGCATCAATATTCAATTATCTGACGTCTCTACTTGACAGAACCAGGAAATATCCGACTTCAATTATTTGTAAACCAGCCCCGTTTTGGGAACTTCCCACATGCCAGCGTCCTTTGCCCGTGGCGGAGCAAACTCTGGGCCGTTTGTTTCCGATGGCCTTATTCTCGCCTCGGAAATGGAAATTCCTCTCGCATCCCGCCCCCCTTTCTCCACAAACACGACCCTGTCACGCAGAGCCCTGAAGAACGGGGAGGTGTGATGACGAATGTGCCTCGGATGATCAGACGCGGAGTGTCCAGTGCCTGGCCACGGTGCTTCGGCTTTTCCAATTTTAGTCGTTTGTGTTTTTGGGTCATACCCGGCAGTGCTCATGGACTGAAGCCATAGCACAGCAGGTAGGGAGTTTGCCTTGCACGGGCTGACCCGGGTTCAATTCCTCCGTCCCTCTCGGAGAGCCCGGCAAGCTACCGAGAGTATCCCGCCCAAACGGCAGAGCCTGGCAAGCTACCCGTGGCATATTCGATATGCCAAAACCAGTAACAACAAGTCTCACAATGGAGATGTTACTGGCGCCCGCTCGAGCAAATAGATGAACAACGGGACGATAGTGCTCCAGTGCTCCAGCTACCTGGCAGTGCTCAGGGGTTTCTTCCGACTCTGTACTCAGGAGTTACTCCTGGTGGAGCTTGGGGGACCATACAGGGTGCCGGGATCGAACCTGGGCTGCCTGCCTCCCTGCCGTCCTGTTGCTCGGCCTGTGGTGCTCTGGATTTCCTGGTGCGTGTGACAGGGTGAGTTGGGAGCAAGGAGGAGAGGGAGAGTTGGTCTCCCTGCTGCTTCCCTTCTCCATGCTGTGTTGTCCCTGATGCCACCTTCCGCCTCCCCTCCCTTTAGTGCTGGGTCCCGTCAGCACTGAGGCTGCTTCTGAAGGAGCTCAGTCACTGACCCAGCGCCAGGGAGCAGATTCGCTCCCCGATGGTCCAGCTACAGGCTCTGTTCCCCCTTGGCCTCACCTCCCCACCATCGACCTTCCTTTCGCGACACAGCGTTTCCGAGCCGTGACGGACTAAGACGCAAGTGAGGTTAAGAACAGCCATGTTAGGGCTGGAGGTCAGCACCGTGACGAGGGCGCTTGCCTTGCCTGTGGCCGACCTGGATTTGGTTCCTGGCTGCCCCCCCCACACACCCGAGGGTCCCCCGAGTCCTTCGGGAGTGATTCCTGAGTGCAGAGCCAGGAGTAAGCCCTGAGCACTGCTGGTGTGGCCCCCAGACCAAAAACAAACAAAAAAGAACACCCACTGCAGGTCAGGGGCATAGCTCAAGGAGCTGGCGTGCACGCCTGGCAGGTGGGGCTCTGGGTTCGAGCCACCCACTCCAGGCTTACGCTGGCCATCCCAGAGCACTGTTGGGCCCAAACATGGAACCACTTGACCTGCATCTCCTGCACAGGAAGTAGACCCTGGCCCCCCTGAACACTGCTTGGGAGACGTCCCCAGCACCCAACACACACACACAGACACACACACACAGACACACACACACACACACACACACACACACACACACACACACACCAGCAGTGATCCGAGGATAAATTACTTGGCACTTAACATAAGTGCCTGGCGTGTGGTCTCATTCCGTATCACTCTTTTTTTTTTTTTTTTTGCTTTTTTTTGGGTTACACCCAGCGATGCTCAGGGGTTACTCCTGGCTTTACACTCAGGAATTACCCCTGGCGGTGCTTGGGGGACCATATGGGATGCCGGGGATTGAACCCGGGTCGGCCGCGTGCAAGGCAAACGCCCTACCCGCTGTGCTATCGCTCCGGCCCCTCCGTATCACTCTTTACCTCTCCAGATTTCCCCTCTTTGGCTGCTTGTTGTATGGGCTTGTGTCATATACTCCGTCCTCCAGTGGATGAAATTTCTGCAAGACCAAATCTTCAAGCCACTGCTGTGTTCCTGGAGGAATTTCAGTCGGCCTGGGCTGTGCCTTTGTGAGCGTCATCTTGGCTCTTAGAATTGAATTTACCCTTTTCCCTTTGGGCAGGACTCTTGGCTTTTGGAAATTTAAATTTTTGCTAGTCAGGGTAATTATTTTCCTCATCCTTCCTCTGCCGCCCCACCGCCTTATTTTCTGTCCCTGTCAGGCCTGGCTCATCTCTCGTGCGGCTATACCAACAGGGCATTTTCCTTCACGTTTCCCACATCTCATAGCTGCACGTAACTACTAAACAGCCTTTAATATTGATTCATGACCGAGCTAAAATTAGCATTATATCTCTTCACCCAAGGCATTGAAACTTGGTAATGAGATCATTCCAAGGCATTTGGATTGTTCAGTAAAACGTTCAATACTTTGATAAGTGTGTGTTTTAAACGATGGGCTATTTCAGCATGCGGTTGTAGGACTATGATCCTGCCACAAGGAAAGAATACTCTTTTACTCCTTAGGAATCGGGGCCAGAGTGAGACTGTACAGCCAACACTGTTTGCTCTGGAGTACCGCCAGGAGTGGTTCCTGAGCACTGGGCTAGGAGTAATCCCTGAGCACTGGCAGTAATCCCCTCAAATAACACCAACATCCCCCCTGAAAATGAATAAATTGGAAACATTTACAATAGCTTTGCCTTTTAATAAAAGATTGTAATTTGGGGATTAGTTAAGTAAGCGTGGGGCAGTGAACAAAGGCCAACGTGTGAATTAGAATAGTTTAATTTATGAAAAAGTGTTCCATACGCTATAAAATATTATTTATATGAAGAATAAAAATAGTTATAAAAATATCTGACAAATTACCTTTGAAGTCCCGATGACAGTTTGCTCTAGGAAATTCTCCAGGAACAAAAATGTGACCCTCAGGTTCTGGCGTCTGGGCCCAGGGCTCATCAGATGACCTCCGAGCTCTTCACCTCAAGACTCTCTGCAAACGCGAGCAGGAATTCAAGCAACGGAAAAGGACCCAAGCAAGTCTGTCTCTCTGCTCTCCGAGCACTGGGGGCCACCCCTCTGCCCTGTGTAGTTGTTGTTGTTGTTGCTATTGTTGTTTTGTTCTGTTTTGGCGCCACACCCGGCAGTACTCTGGGGCTACTCCTGGCTCTGTGCTCAGGGATCACTCCTGGCAGAGTTTGGGGGACCCTTTGGGGTGCTGGGGATCGAACTGGGTTGGCTGCTCACAAGGCCGATGCCCTCCCCGCCGTGCTGTCCGTCTGTCCCTCTGTCCTGTGTCTGGGCCGATGAGAGCGGACCAGGCGAGTCAGAGATGACAGCTCTGGGGTTGAGGCGTCAGCACGCGACCAGCCGGGTCTTGATCCCGGCACCGCGCACGGTTTCCTGAGCCCTGAGCACAGAGCCGGGTGTAAGCCCGGAGCACTGCCGGGTGTGGGCACCCACTGAGCCCTCCGCCGCCGTGACGTGTCTGCTGGCGTCCCTGTTTCCTCGTCACAGTCCGAGCACCCGCCCTCCGCACCCCTGCTGCTCTCGGCCACCTGTTTCTCACACCCCGCTCCGGAGCTGCGTTTGTTCCATCACCCGGTGACCCGAGCCTGATGGCAAACCTCACCGGGGCGTCACTGGCCCGGAAGGGAGACGCCCCCCAAGGGCAGCAGAGTCACACCCTCAAGTCGCCTGTGGGGACATCGGACCCGCACAGGCCCCTGACAGTGTCGGATGCTGCGGGTCACAGAAACAGTCGTGGCTCCCAAAACCGCCAGCCCCACGCTCGCGGCCGTGGTGATCTTTGGTGGCCAGAAAGGAGCCTGGGTGATTCGAAGAGGCCGAAGCCCACGGCGGGGGCTTGTGGGGCCTCAATGTCGAGAGTCTCGCCCTGGGAACGGGCTCGGCTGTTTCTTCTCGGCTCCTGGGAAGGGGCTCCGGGAAGGTGCTGACTCAGCGCGGGGAGCTGGGCTGCTTCCTGGCTGCCTTGCGGGTGCGAGATTTATTTTTAACTCCCAGTTCCCAGGGCCTGTGGCGTCAGAGCAGAGGGAGGCGAGCGGGGTTTCGTGTCAGACCTGTGTTTCCTCTGGCAGGACGCACATCCAGTCTTCTAGGAACCAGAAATGAAAGGGCGTTCTCTGGGAAGTATGCGCATCCCACTGAAGATTCACTGCGCTGCCCCTCTGGGGGTTGGAGAAAAAGCTCTTGATCCTCGCAGGGGTCTTCTGGCACTCCGTGATTTAACACAACGGTCACCAGTCGCCATTTTCAGGGCAGGGCGGGGGGAAAGGAGGTTGTGAATATGCAGAACGTGACACGCGTGTGCCCAGTCCAGGTGTTCAACCGTGTGTCCTACAGTCAGACAACAGGGCTCGGAGGGGTCTCGAGGCCTGTGTGGTGGTGAGGCCTTGCTCAGGACACAGTGCTCTTTGGTTTGGGACTGGAAAGTGAGAAGGGGGTGAGAGTCAACGACTCAGCCGAGGACATTTCTCAGTTCTGGATGGAGGGGCTGGGCGGGGACTGGGGTAGAAACGGGCCCGTGCGATGAGAGTGAGGAGCAGGGTCGGGAGAACCCCGAGACGAGAGAGAGAGGCACGTGGGCCCATCCGGAGGGCGTCAGTCTGCCGAGCTCAGGTCCCTGGTTCTCACCCTGGAGCTGGCTGCTGGCTGAGGTGGAAAAGTTTTGACTTTTGAAGAAAAGAGTGACAGACCGTTTCCCCTGAATCCTCCGGGAGCCGTGTCCTTGGCTTCAGAGCCGTCCGTTTCCGTCACCCTGTCCTGCGGTCACCTGGCTCCTCCAGCCGTCGTCATCGGCCCGAGGGAGGGTGACAGCAGGGCCCGGGGCGTCTCACTGGACCCAAACCCTGGTTCTGCACGGACACGTCTGCATTCACGCACACTTAGAGTCGCGCCCTGTTCCACGGCCCCCGGCGGGCTGAGCTGGGACGCCCTTCACGCTGCGGGCGCTGGCACGGCGCCGCCCGGGGGCCGTGGCTACATCGCCATCTCGGCAGGCGGGTCCCGGCTCCCGCTGGACTGCAGATGGTCGCCACCAGGCCAGCAGAGACAGCAGGAGCCCCCGCGGGGCTGACCCTTGCCGCTCTCCGGAGACCGCAGGACGGGGACGCGTGCCCCGGCGGCTTTCATGCCTGCAGGTTCCAAAGGGGTCGGCTAGCGAAGAAGCATCGGAAGCAGACGTTTACCTGCCGAAGAAAAGGGAGGCGGGGATGTCCCGGTGCCCTTGCAGTCACCTCAGTCGCCTCTTCCCGTCTCTTGTTCTCTTGCTGCATCTGCGTCCCAAACCCAGCTCACTGGGTCTCTCTGTCTCTGTCCGCAAAGCTGTGGGAGTGGGCTGCGATGGCGGGAAGCCCAGCGTGCGTCTCCCTTGCTCGCTCTCTGTGCTTTGCAGACCCTCCTGTCTCAGTCTGCGAAGTGCCAAGTTAGAATCACTGGATGAACTGGCTATTACTGTTTCCACCAATGACCATAAATCCGGTGGCTTAGACATTCATCTGGAGTGTCTTTCAGCTTTGTGGGGCAGAAGTCATCTTGCCCGGCTAAGGTCAAATGTCTTCCCAGGGGCGCACTCATCCCCGGAGCCCCTGGGGGGGCACGTCCACCCCTTTCCCAAGGGCAGAGGCTCGCCGTGTCCCGTGACCCCTATTCTTGCACCTGCAAAGCCAGCCGTGACGGGGGTGGTCCTCGGCCCTTGCTCTGGGACCTGCTCGGCCTTCCTCTGCCATCGTCACACCTCAGTGATGATAGTGCCACCACCGGGACAGTCCCCGTCCCAGGGTCCTGAACCCCAGTCATGCCTGCGCCGTCCCTGCGGCCATGGAAGGCGACACTCGCGGGGTGTAGAGTCAGGGTGTGGATGTCTTAGGGGCGACGTTTGTTTGCTCACTGGTTAGTGAGCCCCTAAGTTCCGACCATTAGTCAATTTCTTTATTATTACTTTTGAGGTTACAGGGCAAGTGCCCTGTGGCCGAGCTCTCCCCGGCCCTCGGTGTTAGTTCTGTTGGCAGATGCGGCTCTCTCTGTCCTACAAAGCAGAAGCTCGCGCTCGGCCTGACCCAGTTTCGGCGTGACCCCTGAGGCTCAGGACGGCCTCTGGGATTGGCCGTCACGCTTTACACATGCCCTGTCACATTGGACCAGTGCATGACTGAAACCTGCTCGTGAACAGGTTCGTAACCGTCTGTCTCACAGTCACTCAATTAAAAAAAAGTCTCATTAGTCAGAAAAAAATTTGTGGGGGGAGCACCTCTCAGGCCGTGCTCCCGGCCCTGGGCCGCCCTTTGGAACAGTGACCGGCGGTTCCTGGGCGGCAGTTCAGGGCGAGGGCCGGAGAACTCGGGCTCCCCGGGCCCTGAGGTGCTGGGGACCGTCGCGCCACCCGCCAGCACCCCAGGGACTCCAGGACGACACCGCCTGGTCTTGGCTGCGCCGGCCTGTGCCTCGCTGCCAGCGTGTCTCCAGCTCCGAGTGGAGAGTTCGTAGTTGGGAGATTGTCACGTGGACACAATGTATAGCATTCTGAAGCGACAGCAGCAAATGGCAGAGACCCATTCCCGAAGGAGGACTGCCCACCTCCCCGCCCCTTCATGCGAGGACTCCCCATGTCCCCATCCTCTTCACGCTAGGACTGCCCATGTCCCCGCCCCCTTCATGCGAGGACTGCCCATGTCCCCGCCCCCTTCATGCGAGGACTGCCCATGTCCCCGCCCCCTTCACGCGAGGACTGCCCATGTCCCCGCCCCCTTCACGCTAGGACTGCCCATGTCCCCGCCCCCTTCATGCTAGGACTGCCCACGTCCCCGCCCCCTTCACGCTAGGACTGCCCACGTCCCCGCCCCTTCATGCTAGGACTGCCCATGTCCCCGCCCCTTCATGCTAGGACTGCCCATGTCCCCACCCCCTTCATGCTAGGACTGCCCATGTCCCCGCCTCCTTCATGCTAGGACTGCCCACGTCCCCGCCCCCTTCATGCGAGGACTGTCCATGTCCCCGCCCCCTTCACGCGAGGACTGCCCATGTCCCCGCCCCCTTCACGCTAGGACTGCCCATGTCCCCGCCCCCTTCATGCTAGGACTGCCCATGTCCCCATCCTCTTCATGCTAGGACTGCCCACGTCCCCGCCCCTTCATGCTAGGACTGCCCATGTCCCCGCCCCTTCATGCTAGGACTGCCCATGTCCCCGCCCCCTTCATGCGAGGACTGCCCATGTCCCCGCCTCCTTCATGCTAGGACTGCCCACGTCCCCGCCCCCTTCATGCGAGGACTGCCCATGTCCCCGCCCCTTCATGCGAGGACTGCCCATGTCCCCGCCCCCTTCATGCGAGGACTGCCCATGTCCCCGCCTCCTTCATGCTAGGACTGCCCACGTCCCCGCCCCTTCATGCTAGGACTGCCCATGTCCCTGCCCCTTCATGCGAGGACTGCCCATGTCCCCGCCTCCTTCATGCTAGGACTGCCCACGTCCCCGCCCCCTTCATGCGAGGACTGCCCATGTCCCCGCCCCTTCATGCGAGGACTGCCCATGTCCCCGCCCCCTTCATGCTAGGACTGCCCATGTCCCCGCCCCCTTCATGCTAGGACTGCCCACGTCCCCGCCCCTTCACGCTAGGACTGCCCATGTCCCCGCCCCTTTCATGCTAGGACTCTCCATGTCTCCCTCCTTTCATGTTAGGACCCCCCATGTCCCCGCCCCTTTCATGCCAGTGATTAGCCCTATCAGGCCGGCTTGCTGCTTCTCACACAGATTTTCTGTGCTTGGTCATTTAGATTTCTCTGTACGAACATTTGAATTTTCAAGAAACCCTACTATAAAATGGATCTGCAACTTGAGGACTCAGGAATATTGAAATTCCTGAGTAATAATTAAAATGGTTAATTTATGAGCCAGGCAGAATTACTGTATTTGCTTTTTTCTTTTTCTACTTTCAGAGACATGTATTGTGGCCTTTGAGAACCTCCCGATTCATCACAACTCGACTCCCTCCCTTGAACTTTGGCTAACCCAGAAATTCAGTATTATAGGCTTCCTCTGTTTATGCAACAAACCCTAAATCATTAAAAATAGTAACTGAGACTAGAGCGATAGCACAGCAGGTAGGGAGTTTGCCTTGCACGCGGTTGACCCAGGTTCGATTCCCAGCATCCCATATGGCCCCCTGAGCACCGCCAGGGGTAATTCCTGAATGCAGAGCCAGGAGTGACCCCTGTGCATCACTGGGTGTGACCCAAAAAGCCAAAAAAAAAAAGTATCTGTTTCTAGATAGAAAACAATGGATTGGTTTCACAGCTGTCTTTTTGAAGATGTATTCCCAGATACCTCTTACTTTCATAATAAAATAAAAAACTGTCTTGTTGCTACTAGCTTTGCATTACGACTGCTGAGCTTGGGGTGAGACCTGAATGAAAATTATTTGGTGCCTGGCATTGTGAGGCTTTGAATGCGCTTCCCAGGGGTCCAGGGTTGTTTGTAATTCAAAGGTGCGGTGCTGAGATTTGCTGACAAGAAAAATTCAAAACTAGAAGCAGAATCAACCCATAGCTCCTAAGAGCCCCGCTTCATAGCTGATCCTAATGATACTTTGTGGAGAAGGCAGGAACGGGCAACTCATTTGCTTGATTTTGTTTTGTTCTTGGGCCACACCCTCTGGTACCTGGCGGACAGCTCTCAGGAAGGTGCTCACTCGGGCTCACTCCGACAGTGCTCAGGGCGTCATCGCCAAGTGCCAGTGATCCAAACCAGTGATCCAAGTTTGCACGCCAGCCCCTGGAGCCCCTCGTGGGTCCTAGTCATTCACACTTGAGAATGTCCCGCTGTGTTGGCTGGCCCTGTCACCCTCTGCCGTCACGGTCCTTCGGACACTGTCTTCCAAGCTGTTAGCAGCTGTTTGTCTCACCGTACATCCAACCAAATGTGTGCTACTAACTTAAATTCAGATTTTGATAACTATGAGAATATGGGAACAAAGCGAGGAAGGAAACTTGACGAGAGAAGCAAGGCTTTTTCTGAGCTCTGGCTTCTTCCCTTTAGAGGGATCTCAGGAAGGCAGGGTGAATCCAGAATTAGTTCCCTAAATTAAGCTGGTCTTAAACTATTTTTTTTTCTTTTTGGGTCACACCCAGCGATGCTCAGGGGTTACTCCTGGCTTTGCACTCAGGAATTGCTCCTGGCAGTGCTTGGGAGACCCTATGGGATGCCGGGGATCGAACCTGGGTCGGCCGCGTGCAAGGCAAACGCCCTACCCGCTGTGCTATCGCTCCGGCCCCTTAAACTATTTTTTTTAACGGTTCAAATGTCAACTCAAAAGGTTTAAGTAGTTTTCTAAAATGTCAATTTAAAAGGTTTAAGTTTTCTAAAATACCAACCTTTTAAGAAAACAATATGGATACCTTTTTTTTTTTTAAATCTATTTTATTGAATCACCATGTGGAAAGTTACAAAGTTCTCAGGCTTATGTCTCAGTTATACAATGCTCAAACACCCATCCTTTCACCAGTGCCCATATTCCACCACCAAAAAAACCCCGGTATACCTCCCAACCCTCACCCCCCCACCCCCGTCTGCATAACTGAAAAATTTCACTTCATTTTCTCTTTACCTTGATTACATTCCATATTTCAACACAAAACTCACTATTGTTGTTGGAGTTTCAACACACAACTCACTATTGTTATTGGAGTTTGCCCCCCCCAAAATACGGGCCTACTGACAAGGAAGCATTTGATAGTTTTCCATTGATGAGAATGAAGAGATATGAAGTCGAGTGGCTGCAGTAGCGGCCGCGCAGTTTAGGATTTCTGTATTTTAGTAATTAAGTTCAGGGAGATTTATGTTGGAAATTGAATCATTTCCCTTCCTGGGGCAGCATGGGGCTGAGGCTTAGTTCACAATCTAGACATGGCTGCAAGCACTTGCTGGGACCAGAAGTAGTGTAGCTGGCTCTGGATCTTGGTTGTTCAGCAGCAAAGTGGCCGTGCAAAAGCATGGCCACCCGGGTCGAATCTCGGCAGAGCATGAGCCGATATCGGCCCCGGCCCGAGACTCTGGATACCTCTTAAAACTAAGAATTGAGGGGCTGGAGCAATAGCACAGCGGGGAGGGTGTTTGCCTTGCATGCAGCCGACCGGGGTTCGATTCCCAGTATCCCGTATGGTCCCCTGAATAATTCCTGAGTGCAGAGCCAGGAGTAACCCCTGTGCATTGTCGGGTGTGACCCCCGCAAAAAAACCCACAACAGACTAAGAATTGAGCTTCTGTATGACCCAGCAGTTCCACTTCTGGCATCTACCCGTGGCCCAGACTCAGTTCAGAAGCGCTGTCTGCACTCCTACATCATCCCAGCACTGTCCGCCGTAGCCAAGACCCGGAAGCAGTCCTGGTGCCCGAGAGCAGGTGACCGCCTAGGGCAGCGGTGGTGCACGTGCAGGGGGCAGTGCTGCTCAGCTGTCACAACAAGCCAAATAGAGCTTGCTGCCACGTGGACCTGGCCGAGTATCGTGCTGAGGGGAGGCGGTCAGGAGGCGGGACAGACGCAGGATGATCTCCCTCAGACGCTGAGGCAGTAGAGCGGAATGGCAAATGCCCAGAGGCCACAGAGAACTCGTCTTCTGGAGGAAGCTTATCACGGGGTGAGGGCGGTTGAGGGTCCCTGGGGCAGTGGTGGAGGGAAGAGGATGGCTGGGGGTGGTGGTGGTGCTGGGACAGTTCAGAGTCCCTGGGTAAGATCCTACAAATAACAGCTTTTCAACCACGGTGCCCCAAATGACAAACACTCACTGAATGCATAAAATTGATCTGGATTTAAAAATAAAAGTATATATGGGAACGCACCCAATAAGGTCTCACTGATGGTGAATAATTAAAAAACTCGATGACGTTCTTTAATTCTGGTTTCAGAAAAGCGTTGAGAGCAGAGAGAGGCCGGCATTGAAGCCACGATTGCCCTGTGAGCACTTGTGTTTTAAGGTCCTGTTTTTTGTGTTTAAGTATGAAGAAGCAGCGCTCTAAACTCAGCTCATCAGTTGATTGTCCGGGTATTGGCCACGTCAGATCATTTGCAACCTTTCCCGCCGGGGCTCCGGCCGCCGTGATTTCCCGTCGCTCTGGTGAAGGAACCGATTTTGCCTTGCATCGAAGGGGTTGGCTGTGGGCACAGAGCAAATTGGGAGGAAAGTGGTTTGATAGAAGCTGTTTGAGGTTGTAACTTTCAATTTTCTTAGTTTTCGTTCTCTCCCCGAGACCTTTGAGTCCTTTGTACCTGCAGAAGGCAGAAAGGCAGGTTGGTAATGAGCTCGGGGCCTGCACCCCTGCTCCCGCCTCTCAGGTTTGCCTTTTCAGTATCTGAGACTTCAGCAGCTTCAAAGGGTGAATCTATTTAGGGATTACTTTATGCTTGGACTTTGGGGCAATGGATAATGCCAGTAGGTTGTAGAAATGTTTTAAATGGGACCTACAGTGTTGTGTGTGTGTGTGTGTGTGTGTGCGCGCGCGCGCGTGCGTGTGCGCACGCGTGCACCCATGAAGGGGGATAGGAGACCTCCTGTGGAACTATTCTCAGCTGCTTTCTTGTTAACTTTTTAGAGGATTTGGTGGTTCCAAAAATGACATTTACATAACCCAAGGGGAAGAAGAGGACAACCTCGACCGTTTTTGCAGATCACTCTATAATTTGTTGGCGAGTCTCAGGACCGTGATTTTCAGGTGAAAGAGTCCAAATTTTCAATTTCTTTAATGAGCTCTGTGCTATAAGAACAATGGCGGATGCGGATGAGGCGGCTGCCGTAGGCGTTGTCTGGCTTTGCAGAACGCACGGGCCGGAGACGACGAAGACGCCCTCGGTGTTTATTCACTTTGCTGTCGGAGACGGACGGTGCCCCCGTTGGTCAGAGGACGCGGGACTTGATTTCCCCTGCTGGGCTCCGGAGCTCGCCCGGCCGTGTGTGGAACAGGGGCCGGGACCTCGCCCTGCAGGGCACGTGCTCTGCCCTGGAGCCTCATCCCCGGCCCGGCCCCACTCGCTTGGGCCAGCCAGTGCACTGGGGAGAGAGCCCTGGGTTAGGGACAGGGCACCCCGGTCCCCACCCCCAGTGGGTAAGGGGCCCCGACGCCGCTCAGGAGACAGGAAGGATGAGGGAGGAGAGCTCGTGCCTGTGGAATCAGTGCTCCGGGCCGTGGCCAGCTGCTGCTCTGAGGATGTCAGACCCGACTCCCTCTGGGCCCCGGGGGGCTCCACAGACCTCCCTGCCGCAGCCTCTCCCCCCCCATCCACAACCCCCTTCCCCACTTCGGTCGCCTCGTGTGGAGGAGCAGACCCTGAATAGCGGTCCCCGGGGCCCCGTGAGCAGCAGGACAGAAACCCCTACTCCGACAGCCTTCGTCGTCCTTATCCTCGGAGGGGGGCTCCCCCGACTCCCACTCCAGGAGGGGGGGCCCGGGTCAGAGACTGAGTCAGGGGCTGGGGAGAGACGCTCGTGTAGCCCTCTGGGTTTCCGGCTCTTGAACCGGAGTGGCCGGAAGGCGTCCCTTGTCGCGGGAGACTGCCCTAGTGTCATGTTCTTTCCGTCTCCCCCCTCCCCACTTCTAAGAAAATTGAATCTCGGCCAGATGCAGTTACAAGGTTGTTCACGACTGGATCTCAGTCGTACAGCGTTCCAAAACGAACATAGCATAGCAGCATGCACTTCCCGCCATGGTGCCCGCAGTTTCCTTCCTGTCCCGCACCCCTACAGCCTCCACAGGTCTCTTGCCCTCTCCCCCTCTCTCCCCCCTTCCCTCTCCCCACTCCCCTCTCTCCCCTTCCTACCCTCCCTTGCCTTTCAGGCACTGTGGTTTGCAGTACTGTTACCGAAAGGGTTTCCAGGCATAACACGCTACCTCCCTCCAGCACCCAGTTCCCGTCCAGCGTCATCATTTCCAACTATTATGCTCCTAACTGCACCCCCTTGTGGCCGGCTTCCTGCCACGGGTAGTCCTGGCCCTCCTTTCTGTTGTCTTAGGGTATTATTCTGATCCTCTGGATTTTTTTTTTTACTTGAGTATGATCTTTCTGTCTCTCTCTCTCCCTGTGACTCACTTCACTCAGCATGCTACTCTCCATGTCCATCCGTGTATAAACCAACTCCATGACATCATTTTTCTTAATGGTTGCATAGTATTCCATTGTGGAGATGTACCTCCGTTTCTTTATCTACTCATCTGTTTTCGGGCACTTGGGTTGTTTCCAGATTCTGGCTATCGTGAATAGTGTTGCAATGAACATAGGAGTGTAGGTACCTTTTCTTCACTGTGTTTTTGGGGCCTTAGGGTATATTCCCAGGAGCGGTATTGCTGGGTCATATGGAAGCTCAATTCTTAGTTTTATTAGGAATATTCATATTGTTTCCCAGAAATGTTGGACCAATCGACATTCTCACCAGCAGGGAATGAGAGTCCCCTTCTCCCCACATTCTTGCCAGCTTTGGTTGTTCTTGTTTTTTTTTGATGTGTGCCAGTCTCTGGTGTGAGATAATATCTCATTGTTGCTTTGATCAGCATATCCCTGATGATTAGTGAGGTAGAGCATTTTTCTTTCATGTGTCACTTGGCCATTTGTATTTCTCCTTTGAGGAAGTTTCTATTGATTTCTTCTCCCCGTTTTTGATGGGGTTAGAAATTTTTCTTGTAAAGCTCTACCAGTGCCTTGTATATCTTGGCTATTAACCCCTTACCGGGTGAGTGTTGATTAAATAATTTTTCCCCTCTTTGGGCTGTCTTTGTATCCTGGTCATCATTTCCTTTGAGGTGCAGAAGACTCTTAGTTTCCTGCAGTTCAATTTGTTCATCCTTGCTCCCTCTTGCTTGGTCAGAGGTGTCTCGTCTTTGAAGATGCCTTTAGCTTCAGTGTCACGGAGAGTTCTGCCTACACTTTCCTCCACGTCCTTGTGGATTGATTCAGGTCTGATGTTGAGATCTTCAATCCATTTTGATCTGACTTTTATGTCTAGTGTTAGAGGTCTGAGTTTATTTATTTATTTATTTTTGCATGTAGCCGCCCAGCTTTCCCAGTCTCACTTGTTGAAGCTCTCCCTGCTTCCCCTCCCACCCCTTTATCAGAGACCAAATGATCATCTACTTGAGCATCTGTGTCAGTCCTGATTCAACTCTCTTCCATCTGTCTGCTGGTCTGCCTTTGTCCCAACACTATGCTGTTTTAATTACTTCCACTTTGTAGTACAGTTTGAAGCTGGGGAAGGTGATGCCTCCCATTTTTTTCCTCCCAAGGATTGTTTTAGCTATTTGTGGGGGTCCATTGTTCCCTGTGAATTTCAGGAGTTTGATCTATTTCTTTACTTGACCCCTGTAATAGGTATTCTTACAGGGACTGCGTTGAATTTGTATAGTGCTTTGGGTAGTATTGCCATTTTGGTGAGCAGGGGGTATGTCTCCATTTCCTCCTGTCCCCTTTTATTTTTTTGAAGTAGTGTTTTGTAGTTTTCTTTGTGTATGTCCTTCACCTCCTTAGATAAGTGGATTCCAAGGTACTTAAATTTCTGAGGCACAATTGTGAATGGGAATTTTAAAAAGATCTCTCTCTTTCTTCTCTTTTATTAGTCACAAATAGGAAATCCATGGATTTTTGCACATTGATTTTGTAACCTGCCACTTTCCTATACAAATCTTTGTTTTCTAGGAGCTCTTTTGTAGTCTTTAGAATTTTCTTAATCATCTGAAAACAGTGAAAGCTTGACTTCTTCCCTTCCTGTCTGGATGTCCTTGATATCTTTTTCTTACCTAACTGCTATGGCAAGTACTTTCAGTACTGTATTGAATAGGAGTGGTGAGAGTGGATAACCTTGTCTTGTCCCTGATCTTAGAGGAAGTTTATCTCCTTTGGAAAAAAAAAAGCTTTCTGTGGGCTTGTGGTAGATGGCTTTGACTGGATTGAGGAAAGTTCCTTCAACTCCCATTTTCTTGAGAGATTTTTTTTTAATGGGTGCTGGATTTTGTCAAATGTTTTTTCTGCATCTATTGATATGATTATGTGGTTTTTTTATTGATATGGTGTGTTATGTTTATTAACTTGGGCATGTTAAACCATCTTGCATCCCTAGGATGACTCCTCTTTAGTATGCTGTATAATCTTTTGATGAGTTGTTGGATTGTATTTGTTAGTATTTTATTGAGGATCTTGCATCTGTGTTTATCAGGGAGATTGACCTGTATTTCTTGTTTTGTGTGGTATCTCTGACTGCTTTTGATGTTGGGGTAATATTTGCCTCATAGAAACTAAGAGTTTTTCCTGTTTCTTCGGTTTCCTGGAAAAGCTTGAAAAAGATTGGCAGTGGGTCCTCTTTATTTATTTTTATTTTTTTATTTAAATTTTATTGAATCACCATGTGGAGTGTTACATAGTTCTCAGGATTATGTCAGTTATACAATACTCAAACACCCTTCCCTTCACCAGTGCCCATATTCCATCACCAACCACCCCATTATACCTCCTGCCCCCTCCCGCCCCCCCCAGTCCCTGCCCTTGTAAGTGATAAGTTTCACTTCGTTTATACTTTATTTTGGTTTCATTCCATGTTTCAACACATAACTCACTATTGTTGCTAGGGTTTCCCCCCAAAAAAGAAAAGACAGTCCTACTGTCAAGGAAGCATTTGATGGCTCTCCATTGCTGAGAATGTAGAGATATTAAGTCCCGCTGTTTGTTACATAACTTTTCTATTTTTTCCCCCCTCGTCCCGCACCCCGAGTTCATGCCTGTTTAGTAATCACCACGCTGCCTGACAAAGGGAAAAAAATGAAAAAGATGGCTATTTCCCGTCATCAGCCGGTGTGGGGCTCTGGCTTAGTTGGTAGTCTGGTAGAATGTCTGCAAGCAGTTTCTGGAACCAAAAGTAATACGCTGGTATCGGCCCCGGCTCGAGATTCCACCAGCGTCCCGCTGTTCCAAGTACATAATAATTTATTCCCTTGTATCCCATTTCCACGCCACCAGGTCCGTGTCAGCTTAATGGACATCATACTATGGTTAACGCCACGCCGCGTTTCTTCCCGAGAAAGAAGGATATTTCTTCTCAGCCGGCGTGGGGATATGGCTTAGTTCAGTCTATAGAGATGGCTACCACTTTGGTAGCCTTCAATATTTCAGCAAAAGACTTACTATTCTTGTTAGGATTTCCCACCAAAGTCCGACCCGTTAAAAAGGAACCATTTCATATTGGTGATGATTAAATGACATTAGGTTGCGCGGCCATGGCAGCAGCCTCGCGGCTTTGAATTTCTGTATAAAGTCCAGGGAAAGAACAGCCAGAAATTACACGTCGCTACAAACTTTAACCCTATTATGGTCCCCCCAAAGTCCAACCCATTACAAAGGAACCATTTCATATTGCTGATGATTAGATGACATTAGGCTGCCGCGGCCGCGCAGTTTTGGGTTTCTATATAAAGTTGAGGGAAAATTCTGCCTAAAATTCTATCGCTACAATATTTTACCCTTCAACAAAAAACTCAGTACTATTGTTTGGAGTTTCCCCCCACGGTAAGCCCTGCCAAAAAGGAACATTTACACGTTGCTGACAATCAAGAGATATTAGGTCGCGCGGCTGCAATAGCAGCCGCGCGGTTTTGGATTTCTATATGAAGTCCAGGGAAAATTCTTTTGGTAATTGCATCACTCGCTGGCGGCGCCTGGGCCAGTAGCTCCGAGCACACAGTTTGGAGGCATTTGGGGGGCGCCGCTCGTGTCCAAAGTGGTTCAGTTGCCTCCGGGGTCGATCTCGCGCAGGGGCAGAAAGGACGGCAGTGGGTCCTCTTTAAAGGTTTGGAGGAATTCAGTAGTGAATCCATCTGGACCTGGGATATTTTTTGGGGGAAGACTTTTGATTCCAATTCCAATTCCCTTAATAGTGACAGATCTGTTTAGGTATTCCAAGTCTTCTTGGTTCAGCTTTGAGAGGTTACAGGAGTCCAGCAATTTATTCATTTCTCAGAGGTACTCTTATTTTCTGGATAGAGTCTCAAAGTAATCTCTGATAATCCTTTGAATTTCTCTATTTCTTTATTTGTGATGTCCCCCTTTCACTTCTGATTTGTTTTTATTAGGGCTCTCTCTTTCTCCTTCTTTGTGAGTCTTGGTAGTGGTTTATCGACCTTGTTTATTTTACTTTTTTTAAAAGAACGAGCTCTTGGTTTTATTGATCTTTGGGATTTTTTTTGAGACTCCAGCTTGTTAATTTCTGCTCTAAGTTTTATTATCCCCTTCTTCTTGCCTGGTTTGGGCTCCTTTAGTTGTTCATTTTCCAATATCTTAAGCTGTGAAGTCAAGTTTTTTATGTGGGGCCTTTCCTCCTTCCTGATGAATACTTACAGAACTATAAACTTTCCTCTTAACACTGCTTTTTCCGTGTCCCCAGGATCTGGTAGCTCCTGTTCCCATTCTTGTTTCTAGGAATGTTCTGATTTCCTCTTTGACTTCCTCTCTGACCCACTAGTTGTTCAGTAGTGATCTGTTTTATTTCCAGGTGTTTATTTCTCTGTTTCTGTGTGCAATTAGCTCCAATTTTCAGTGCATCATGGTCTGAGAAGATAGTTGATACAATTTCTGTCCTCTTGATTTTATGGGCATATGTTTTCTGTCCCAGCATGTCGTCTATTGTTCCCAGTGCTTTGCAGAATAATGGGTATTTCGATTTTTGGAGGATAAAACACCCTGTATATGTATCTACAAGCCCCCCTCTCTCCATTTCTTCATTCAAAGCCAGTTTTTTTCTCTGCATTTCAGTCTTGCTGATCTATCAAGAGGTGACAAGGCTGTATTGAAGTCTCCAGCTACTATTGTGATATTATCAATGCCCACCTTGAAGTCTATTAGTGTTGTTTAAAATATTTTGCTGGTCCTCAAAGACTCATACATTTAGGAGTGTGATTTCTTCTCAATGTATATATCCCTTGATTATTAAGAAATAATCTTCACTGTTTCTTATATTCAGGCTTTCTTTTTAAGCCTGAAATCTTTGTCATAGAATACTAGTATGGCCATGTTGGTCCTTTTGCAGGAGTTTTTTTTGCTTGAAGAGTTATTGTTTTCCAGCCTTTGACTTTGAGTCTGTGTTTATTCTGACTATTCAAATGTGTTTCTTGTAAGCAGCAGAATGTTGGATTCAAGGTTTTACTTCATTGGGCTGTTCCCTGTCTCTTAATTGGTGCATCTAGATCATTCACATTGAGAGAGAGATTAATGTCATGGGTTTTGTGCCATCTTTCTGTAAAAGTTTTCTGTGCTTGTGGGGTTTGTCTTGATTTACAGTAGCCCCTTCAGTTTTTTAAAAATTGGTCTTGAGTCTATGAAGTTCCTGATCTGTTGTTGTTTACCTGCGAAGTTGTGTATTGCTCCTTCAAAAAAAATTTTTTTTTCTTTTAGGGTCACACTCAGCAATGCACAGGGGTTACTCCTGAGTCTGCACTCAGGAATTACTCCTGGCAGTGCTCAGGGGACCATATGGGATGCTGGGAATCGAACCCGGGTCGGCTTCATGCAAGGCAAACTTCCTACCCACTGTACTAACACTCCAGCCCCTTGTTTCTTCAAATTTAAATGAGAGTCTAGCTGGGTAAAGTATGCTTAGTGAGGTGTTCATTTCATTAATTTTTTTAACTATATCCCACCATTGACCTAAGGCTCAGAGGGTTTTGTTCCATAGGTTGACTATAACTCTAAGAGATGCTCCTTTGTATGTAATTTTCTTTGATTTTGCTGCTTTCAGAATTGGATCTCTGTCTATGGTCGCCATCGATAGTTCTGGACACCTGTGTTCTCTAGCTCTGGGAACTTTTCAGCAATGGTGTCTTTGGCCTCCCCCTTGGGGTCGCCTCTCTCTGGGAACTTTGATGATTCTTATCTTGCTCCTCTTGAATTCATCCCAAAGTTCTCTTGTCTGCCATTGATTTATTTTGAGATCTTTTTTCACCTCCTGCTGTTTGGAGGGTTTTTGCATGTCGTCTTCGAGCTGACTGATTCTGCCCTCAGCTGCTGTAACTCTACTGTTGAGGGCTTCCATTAAGTTTTTTTTTTTTTAATTTCACCTATAAATTTTTTTTTTCAGTTTTTGGGTCACACCCGGTGATGCACAGGGGTTAACTCCTGGCTCTGCACTCAGGAATTACCCCTGGCGGTGCTCAGGGGACCATATGGGTTGCTGGGAATCAAACTCAGATCAGCCGCGTGCAAGGCAAACACCCTATCCACTGTGCTATTACTCTAGCCCCTGTACCTATCATTTTTTGAAACAACATTTCTCCTTGTAGTTTCCTTATTTCTGTTCTCATATACTCCTGTGTTTTATTGGATGTCCATTCCACTGATTCTATCATTTCCTCCTGTATTTTATTAGATGTCCGTTTCCCTGTTTCTTTGAGCTCATCAAACAGCTGTTTTGTCTCTGAATTCTTCATCAGAGCAATCATGTCTGTGGATATCCTTGGGCTTTGGGCTCCTTTCTTCATCCCGTCCCTGCGGTGTGGTTCTGCGCTGTTTCCCTTACGCCTGTGGTGGTCCAAGGTGCCTCCTAATACACTATCAGTGTCTCCTCCTCACTGCCAGGAGGCTCTGGGGTCTCTCAGAGGGTGTGTCCTCTTCTTTCCCGTCAAAGACATTCCCTTCCTGTTTGCTGCTCCTGTGTCATTGTGTGGTGCGTCTGGCGCTGATTCTGGGAATGTGCGCTTTGGCCTGAACTTCCTGTTACTTTTTGATTAGGGTTGTTTGGTTTCTTGCTCTCACCACTACTTTTGTGGGTTTTGTGGGAATGTTGGTTGGAGCAGGAGCTAATGGATTATTGCCCATTGTGGCTGGGGTGACCAGGCCGCTTTGGTGAAAGTTCAGTATAAGAGGCCAAGACATGGCTCTTACAGAATATAGAGGGGGGAGATATTTTTTCCTCCTCTCTCTCTCTTTTTTTTAAATTTTATTGAATCACCATGACATAGTTACAAGCTTTCATGTTTGGGTTACAATCTCAGAATGATCAAACACCCATCCCCCCACCAGTGCACATTCCCCACCACCAATATCCCTGGTATAACCCCCCTTTCCCACCCTCCCCCTGCCTCCATGGCAGACAATATTCCCCATACTCTCTCTCTACTTTGGGGCATCATGGCTTGCAACACAGACACTGAGAGCTCATCATGTTTGGTCCATTATCTACTTTCGGCACACATCTCCCATCTAAACTGACTCCTCCAGCCATCAGTTTCCTTAGTGATCCCTTCTCTATTCCATCTGCCTTCTCCCCTCCGCCCATGAAGCAGGCTTCCAGCTATGGGGCAATCCCCCTGGCCCTTGTATCTACCGTCCTTGGGTGTCAGCCGCATGTGGTGTTATTCTATACTCCACTAAACCACCAGCTCAGCAAACCAGCAAACCATGCTCGTTAGTGTGACATGTGGGCGGGGCCAAGCACTAGGGTCACCGAGTGTTGGTTGGAGGGCTTGCATGCCACTTTCAGGACAAAGTCCTTTCCTGGTAGACGTTCCTGCCAGGAGTGCTTCTCTGGAGCACCCGTCCTGGCAAAGTTCCTTCCTGTGGGTCATTTGCAGGAAGAGTGACACCGTTTTCCATCTCTCTCCTATACGCACTATTGTTTACAGCAAAGACAAGCAGATGCCTGGAATCAGCCAGGGTCGGGTTTGGAGTCGGAAGCTGCCGAAACTTTGAAAACCTTTCTCTTCCTCTGAGTGCGTGATGTGAGTGAGGTTTTTTGTTCTTGTGTTTGGAATACACCCGGCGGGCTCCGGGCTTACTCCTTGTTCATGTCTGGGATCACCCCTGGCTGTGTTTGAATTATTGAAGCGGGGCCACCAGCTTGTAAGGCAAGAACCTTAACCCCTGCACTCTCTCTCCTGCTGCTCAATTTTTAATTCTTCTTCTTTTTTTTTCCTTTACTTTTTTAAGTTTGTTTTTTGGGCCACATCCTGTGATGCTCAGGTCTTCTCTGCACTCAGAAATTATTTCTGGTGGACTCAGGGGACGATATGAGGTGCCAGGGAGAGCGTCCACCGTGGCCACATGCCAGGCAAATGTCCTCTCAGTGTGGTGAATTAATTTTTAAATGACATTTTCTCCTTCTTTCTCTTCTTTCCTTCCTTCTGTTCTTGTTGTGATGATGGCGCCTCACACACACACACACACACACACACACGGGGCTGCGAGTCTGGGCAGCCTTTGGTTGTGGAGGCGTCACTTAGTCACTTGGGGGGGTCTCCAGAGTGGTCCTGCTTCTTCTGGGCAGAGTGCCCACTGGCCGATGTGGTCCTCGAAGGCCACTGACCAGTCTTGGGACTCGGGGGCCACAGGAGCAGAGTTGCAGCGGGGGCATGGGGGGGCTTCATGTGCGTGGGCACTGCTGGGTCAGACCCGCAGCTCAGGCTGAGGACGTGCCGTGTGCCTGGCCCCGTCCCCCGGCCCCGCGCCCTCTCACAGGGACACTCTCTGCCCTGGGGACCCGTCCCCCGGCCCTGCGCCCTCTCACAGGGACACTCTCTGCCCTGGGGACCGTCCCCCGGCCCCGCGCCCTCTCACAGGGACACTCTCTGCCCTGGGGCCCCGTCCCCCGGCCCCGCGCCCTCTCACAGTGGACACTCTCTGCCCTGGGGCCCCGTCCCCCGGCCCCGCGCCCTCTCACAGTGGACACTCTCTGCCCTGGGGCCCCGTCCCCCGGCCCCGCGCCCTCTCACAGGGACACTCTCTGTCCTGGGGACCGTCCCCCGGCCCCGCGCCCTCTCACAGGGACACTCTCTGCCCTGGGGCCCCGACCCCCGGCCCCGCGCCCTCTCACAGGGACACTCTCTGCCCTGGGGACCATCCCCCGGCCCCGCGCCCTCTCACAGGGACACTCTCTGCCCTGGTGACCGTCCCCCGGCCCCGCGCCCTCTCACAGGGACACTCTCTGCCCTGGGGACGCGGCGTCCAGATGACGACTTTAATGCGTCCAGATGAGGCATCTTTGCTTTCTGCTCTCTGCTCACAGATGCTTCCGGTGAGCTGCCCGGAGACCAGAGGGCGCAGGTGTCCTTGGGCGAGATGGCCCCAAGCCGCCGCAGGGGAGGGCTCGTGCCAACAGCCAGAGGAGCGCCACCCCCACTTCTTACACTTGGGGCTCACCTTGCATTTTTCTAACCATTTCTTGGGGAAATCCTTAACTCCTTCCAGTTTTGCTAGGTAGTTTTAAATTCCCATTTCCGTTTTCTTTTCTTTATTTTCCTTCCTTCCTTCCTTCCTTCCTTCCTTCCTTCCTTCCTTCCTTCCTTCCTTCCTTCCTTCCTTCCTTCCTTCCTTCCTTCCTTCCTTCCTTCCTTCCTTCCTTCCTTCCTCTCTCCCTCCCTCCCTCCCTCCCTCCCTCCCTCCCTCTCTCTCTCTCTCTCTCTTTCTTTCTTTCTTTCTTTCTTTCTTTCTTTCTTTCTTTCTTTCTTTCTTTCTTTCTCTCTTTCTCTCTCTCTTTCTTTCTTTCTTTCTTTCTTTCTTTCTTTCTTTCTTTCTTTCTTTCTTTCTTTCTTTCTTTCTTTCTTTCTTTCTGTCTTTCTTTCTTTTTTCTTTCTCTCTTTCTTTCTGTCTTTCTTTCTGTCTTTCTTTCTGTCTTTCTTTTTCTTTTTTTTTTGCTTTCTGGGTCACACAAGCGATGCTCATAGGTTCCTCCTGGCTCTGCTCTCAGGAATCACTCCTGGTGGTGCTGGGAGGACCATACAGGATGCCGGGGATTGAACCGCCACAGTAAGTCACCACCACAGTAAGTTTCACTCAGGAGAAGAGAGGAATCATTCTGGTTCCCTCCATCCAAGTCGTGGGTTCGGGGTCCCACTGGCATCAACAATCAGGGCAATCTGGCATCAACTTGGCGGAGACTTTCAGTGTTTTCCGGGCACTTGTTCTAGTTCTTCACTGGCTCCTTATCTGCACCACAACTTGCTTCCCCAACCTTTGTCTAGCCCCGGCTCATGTCAGACTTGGTCTCCGGCGCGCCCGGCCCGGCTCCACCCCGCCCTGCCTGGGCCCCTCACTGACCTAATCTCTCAGAGCAGACTCTGCGCTCCCCGGGTTATTAATACCGCGAGTGGCGGACAGTGCTGCTTCTCGAAATCCTGAGTTCTAATTTTAGAGCCTAATTTTGAATCAATGCTGCTACGTGTAGCTCATTATCAGGGTTTTGGGCCCGCTGAGTCCAGTCTTGCCTGAGCTGCAGAGTTGAATAAGTGGTTTTTGCTGCCCGGGGGCTGGCCAAGGACATACCAGCTCTGGGGAGGCCAGGTCAGACGTGGAAACAGCTGAGCTTGTGCTCCCGAGTCCCCGCCCGGCGCGTGGGGCGTGGCAGGTGTGCAGGGGGTTGGTCAGTGGTCGTGTGACGGCTCCCACGCCAGCAGCCAGGTGGACAACGGAGCTTTGCAGAGCAGCACCGGCGGGAACGTCCTTTGCTGTGCTTTTAGGAGGTGCCGGCAGCTCCGTACATAGCAGGGTGGGAGTCAACAGCTAAGGCACAGGGTCCGAGTAGACACTTGCCGTGAAGGCAGGTGTACCTGCTGTATACGTTAGAATTTTTACTTGTATTTTCCGTCTTCCAGCCACCGCATAGGGGACCCAGAGGCCACTTCCGGAGACACTCGAGCAGCCCTGCTGGGTGGTTCGGTGCTGGGCTGACAGTGAGATATTCCCGGGCCCCTGGGGGTGAGGGGCTGCCCTGCTGACACTGGGGGCAGCGTGCCAGGGTGGGGCTGGGACCCTGCCACGAACCCTGAGCTGTCTCCCCACCTGGGCCTCGATTACGGCTCCAAGGCGGTTCCTTGGTCTCAGGGTTTCTACCCTGAAAAAAAAAAGGCTGAATTGAACCAAACAAACAGCGTGCTAAGAAATATGTAATTCTCGGGGGCTGGAGTGACAGCACAGCGGGTAGGGCGTTTGCCTTGCACGCGGCCGACCTGGGTTTGATTCCCAGCATCCCATAGGGTCCCCTGAGCACCGCCAGGAGTAATTCCTGAGTGCAGAGCCAGGAGTAACCCCTGTGCATCACCAGGTGGGACCCAAAAAGCAAAAAAAAAAAAAAAAAAAAAAGACATACGTAATTCTCAAATAGCAGATCCGTGACCCGTAACTTTCCCAGGCTCCAGTGCTTTGGTCCTACTCTCTGTCCTACTGAAACTTGCAGTGTGGTTTTGGGGGTCCCTTGTCGCAAGCTGCTGACTCAGCCACTTTCCTTGGTGGCCCGTGGAATTCTTCCTTTAAGAGATACTGGGCAGCAGAGGAAAGGCAGAGACGCACAGGGAGTCGTGGCGAAGGGAAGGAGTGCTGAGACTCGAGTCCGGTCTGCTCGCGGCTGTGTCCCCTGGGGGTTCGCAGGGTTCCTTCTGCATCTGGGCTCAGCGGTCGCTCCTGGCAACGATGGGGGGACCGTACGAGTGTGTGTGTGTGTGTGTCTCTGTGTGTGTGTTGTGTGAGAGTCAGGGATCCCACTGCTAGGCAAGTGTCCTACCTGCTGAATGACCTCTACGAGTGTGTGTGTGTGTGTGTGTGTGTGTGTGTGTGTTGTGTGTGTGAGAGTCAGGGATCCCACTGCTAGGCAAGTGTCCTACCCGCTGAATGATCTCTACGAGTGTGTGTGTGTGTGTGTGTGTGTGTGTGTGTGTGTGAGTCAGGGATCCCACTGCTAGGCAAGTGTCCTACCCGCTGAATGATCTCTACAAGTGTGTGTGTGTGTGTGTGTGTTGTGTGTGTGTGTGTGTGTTGTGTGTGTGAGAGTCAGGGATCCCACTGCTAGGCAAGTGTCCTACCCGCTGAATGATCTCTACGAGTGTGTGTGTGTGTGTGTGTGTGTGTGTGTGTGTGTGTGTGAGTCAGGGATCCCACTGCTAGGCAAGTGTCCTACCCGCTGAATGATCTCTACAAGTGTGTGTGTGTGTGTGTGTGTGTGTGTGTGTGTGTGAGTCAGGGATCCCACTGGTAGGCAAGTGTCCTACCCGCTGAATGATCTCTCCGACCCAGCTCCGAGGGTTTCTAATGAATCCCCGTATCAAACAGTCTAGACCGTCCAAGCCGGTGTCTATGAAGTGGCGGGTAGCCAAAGATAGGAACGTGGAATCACACTCATGGACAAAGCATCAGAAGGCTGTGGGTCGAGAGCAGGCATCTAACACGGCGCCTCTCGCAGGGACAGAGGAGACGTGCCCAGCAGAAATAGCTCAAAGCAGCCTCTGGCTCTCTGTGCCAGCATAGAAGAAATCCTGATAATTACTAAAAATTTGGGCAGACCCCAAGCGTATCTGCTTTCCGTCGACACCCAGGCAGCTGGTAATCAGAATCGTGTTGAACTGATTGGGGTTAGAGGTTTGAGACACACTGTGATTGGGGACTGTTGAAAAGGATTTGAAGTATTTTGCTGCTTTGGGGTGCTGTGTTTCTCATTGTTCCTTCTCAGACTCTTCATATCCGTGTGTGTTTTAATCTGAGGGACGAGGCAGTGGTTTAGACCCGTACTGTGCGTGTGTGTGTGTGTGTGTGTGTGTGTGTGTGTGTGTGTGTGCGAGCGCGTGGTAGGCAGGCACGCAAAATCATTTGCTAAAGTGAACGAATGGCCGAGTGAATCCGTTATCACGAAGAGATCACGGGGGATTATCTTGCAGTGATGCCTCGTAGGTTTGTATTCGCTCTTGCTGCTTGCTGACTGGTCGAGCTGAAGGCACAAATTAATGTAGGTCATGGAGCTTTCCGAGTTGGCTTCAGGGTTTGGTAATTAAGAAATGGCAGTTTGTGGGGGAAGATATATATTCAGTCCTAACAATTACAGGGGGGAGCAACCAAAACACCTTTCCAATGAGCCTTTCTTCCCTTTTGAAATCCTTCATCTTCTAGATGTTTCTCCGAGACCTCCCCCTCCTCCCCACCCCCTCCCCGCAGGCCCCGTTAGCCCAGGGCATCCCTTGGCTGACGTTTTCTGAGAGTCACGCTTCTCTGCACGTGAAGTCGCTTAGACATACAGGGAGCAGTTTAATTACATTTTCCCGGAAGCAGCAGGGATTTGGGGTTGGTCTAATTCAGCTGCTCCTTCGGCCTGTCGTCCACAGGAGAGAAGCCGTCTTGGCAGAAGAGACTCCTGTGAACAGTTAGTGACGGCGGGGATTGGAACCACCTTTTCCGAAAGCCGCAGGCTGTGAGGCTCTGGGACGGAAAGGGCCACAGGTGAGGCCGGGTGAGCCGGCCGGCCCTGAACTCTGCGTCCCTCGCCGGTAGCCTTGGACACCCGCCTTCCTGGCGCAGGGGGATTATCCCCTTCCAGGAGGACACTCGGACTTGGATAGAACGCAAGAAAATGAGCAAGTAGTACCCTAACCATAATCCACTTGCATGCCATTTGTTAAAATGTTTTGCTGGCATATCATTTATTTTAATTCTTTTTACTTTTTATGTTTTACAGACTTTAAACTTTTGTGGTTATGTTTCAGTCATACAGTGGTTGAGCACCCATCCCTCCACCAGTGCCCATTCTCCACCACTAATGGTCCCAGTATCCCTCCCCCACCCCCCTGCCTCAGTGGCAGGCGCATTCTCTCTCTCTCTCTCTCCTTTTGGATGTTGTGGTTTGCAGTGCGGGCACTCAGTGGCCATCTTGTTCGGTCCATAGTCTACTCTCAGCGTGCATCTCCCATTCCGAGCGAGCCTCCAAGCATCATTCACTCAGTGGTCCTTCTCCATCCCAGCTGCCTCTTCCCCCAGCATGTGAGGTCAGCTTCCAAGGCGTGGGTCCTCCTGGCCCTTATCTACTCTCCTTGGTGTTAGTCTCCCATTTTGTTACTTATAACCCACACATGGTTGTAAGTAGCAGTCCTTCTATGTCTGTCTTTCTCTTTCTGACTCATTTCACTTAGCATGATGCTATCCAAGCCCATCCACCTCAGCATATCGTTTTTATAATTATGTATTTTATAATTTTTTTAAAGAAATATTTTATTGAACCACCGTGAAAACAAGAAAAAAATACAAAGCTTTCAGGTTTAAGTCACAGTCAAATACTGATTAAACCACCATCCCTTCACCAGTGCACCCGTTCCACCACCAAGAACCCCAATACACCCCCCTCCCACCCCACCCCCCATCTAAGTAGCTAATGATATTCCCATTATTCTCTCTATATATTGAGTACATTCCATATTTCCATACAGAACTCACTATTATTGATTGGAAATTTTCCCCAACAATCAGGCCTGCCGAATAGGCATCATCTAATAATTCCTCTTCATTGCTAAGAGTGAAGACTTTGAGTCCGCGTGACTGCGATAGCAATAGCGGCTGCGCGCTTTTGGGTTTCTAATATTTTAGCTCAGTTCACAGTCAAAGTGGATGGCTGCAAGAATCCGCTCTGGTGCCAAAATGGGTTAGGAGACCTCAGGATCACAGTCAATAGGCGCAGAGGCTCTGCTTCTTGTGCCGCGGCTCTCAGTTCATCTCTGGGCGGAAGGCGCGCCGGGAACGCCCCCCTCCCAGGACCACCTACAGGCTACATCACTAAAGAAAGTCCTACCTCCTGGTGGAGGGGTCTTAGAGGGTGGCTCTCACCGCGTGGCTGCTGCCGCTGCCGCCATTTTCGCTCAGAAAAATGGGGTGGAGAGGGAAAAAAATCCCTCCCCGGGCTGCACAAGGTTGTAGCTCAGTTCACAGTCAAAATGCATGGCTCAAGCATCCGCTCTGGTGCCAAAATGGGTTAGGAGACCTCAGGATCACAGTCAATAGGCGCGGAGGCTCTGCTTCTCGTGCCGCGGCTCTTGGTTCATCTCTGGGCGGAAGAGTATTTTATAATTTAAAACCTATTATTCACCCAGGAAAATTCCGTGACATGACTGGCTGGATTTTTACATTCCCTTTAGCAGATGAGCCATGCTCTGTTTTGGGGGAGTGGGGGGCGGGTGTTGGGAGCAACCGACAACCATGTTCAGGGGTTACTCCTGCCTGATCACTCCTGGTGGGCTCAGGGATGCTGGGGATTAAACCAGGGCAGGCTGCGTGCAGGCGAGTGAGCTCCCCGCTGTCGTGTCCCCCTGGCCCGAGGGGCTCCGCCCTGCCCGGTGAAGCACGCCTGCGCCTGCCATCAGGGAAGGAACATACAGCTTTGTTGTGGTTATTACAGGATTTATAATTTCAAGCCTTTAAATGTTATTTAAACACACGAGCATGTTTACAGTCAACACATTTAGAGAGTTCACTTGTATTACCACTTGGTTTTTGACCTAGAAATGGAAAGAGTTGTGCTGGTATGAGCAGAAAGGCTCTTGGCACTGTTCTCACTGGCTCTCGCGGTTTCTTGTTCTGGGCTCACTTTATTACGAACTGCGCCTGTGAACAAGGAGGCTCCAGCATCGATGGCATGAGGTTTGGTGACCTTCCAAACGGCTCCAACAACCAGCTCCAGGAAACAGTGAGGCTTTTTTTTTTTCTTTTTGGGTCACACCCAGTGATGCTCAGGGGTTACTCCTGGCTCTGCACTCAGGAATCACTCCTGGTGGTTCTCAGGGGACCCTATGAGATGCTGGGAATCGAACCTGGGTCAGCCACGTGTAAGGCAAACACCCTCCCAGCTGTGCTATCGCTCCAGCCCCAAGGTATGTTCTTTTTAGCACAAATGAAATGGTCTCTGATCATGCCAGTGTCCTAAAAGCTATGATCTCTTTCATTCAGGAAAACATTTCTGCAGGATCATGAGTGTGAATTATTACAGGGATATCAAGGAAGCTGATCACCTGCTAACGTGTGTTAGTAGTTTTGCAATGACTGGAGTCCAGTTCCTTGAGGCAACTCACTGTTGGCTGAAACATCAGTACTTCTCGGTACTGTCAGTAAAATCGTTCTAGATAGTAATGCTTAATCTCACAGTATATATGTATATATATATATATATATATATATGTTATATTTTTCTCTTGCTTTTTGGAGTGTTGAGTCCCCCCTCCCCCCCCCACACACACAGTGCTTAGGGCTCAGGGGCCACACCAGTGATTGACGCTGCAGGTTCAGTGTGAGGTGGAAGGATGCTGAGCACTGTTGGGTCTCCCGTGGTACCGGGCATGGCGGAGATGCTCCCGCCCCCTTTATCTTTCCATTTCAGCCAAAGCCTGCTGGTATACGATGTTGGAAAAGGGTGAAAAACATGAGAACCAAGACAGGCTGCGTTTTGCTAGTTCCTCCCAAGTAGCACTGGCGTGGCGAGGGTTTGCCGAGAGTCTCGTGTTTCTGGCCCTGCACATTATTTTACAGATAAAAGGCTCCCGGGCGCAGGGTGGCCTTTGGAAGTTCGAGCCTTCATGGAAAGTTTCCCACAGCGTGTGAGTAAGGTGTGGGGAAGGCCACTGTGAGCCTCATCTGCAGGGGCCTCACCTCCAGGGGTTCCGGTGCTTGAGCAACTTCAGAAAGAAGAGTGGACCTCACGGCGCTCCTGCCCCGTCCACTTTCTGGCTCTCATCATGCTCAGAAAAGCCGGAACTGCGGGCGCGTCTCCATCTGCCCCACCTGTGCCCTCTCCGTGTCCACACTCTGCACATACTGTTTGCTTTCCAGCTCCTGAATAGACCACGGAGCCGTCCTTGGTCCTGGTCCTCCGACCCGGTCACTTACTCACTTACTTCCCTCGCCCGACCCTTCACCTCTCACGTCGTTGCCCAGGAGAGACCGAGGCTGGCGTGAGAGCAGCCCCTCCAACCAAACATTCTTCCTTCCTATGGAATCACAATTTCCATTTCACAGATGCGGGGACTATGATTAGCATTTGCTTCCCTTCCTGGGGTGCGTCCAAGTGGGCAGGGCTTGACCTGATTTCCATAATTTGCTCTCAGCAAATATCCGAGTGGACAGATGATGCATACAGTGTGAAAGTGGCTGGTTGTGCGTTTGAGGCTAATTGGGTAGTTTCATCTTGGAAGCTGAGCTCTTTTTTTAAAAAGAAAAATAACATATTTTTAAAAATTGGATCACAGTGAGATACAGTTACAAGGTTGTTCATGATTGGGTTTCAGTTATATAATGTTTCAACACTCATCCCTTCACCACCCGCGTCCCTAGCTTCCCTTCCCCCATCTGCCTCTCTCTCTCTCTCTCTCTCTCTCTCTCTCTCTCTCTCTCTCTCTCCTTTTGGGCTTATGGTTTGCAGTACAGATACTGACAGGCAATCATGTATTTCCCTTTACCTGTTTTCAACACTCAGCTCTTATTCAGAGTGATAATTCCTAACTATTATTGTCAGACTGGACTCTTCTCTATTCTAACTGCCCTTCCCCGTCCCTCCCCCCACACTTGTGGCAAAGTTCCAACCACTGACCAGTCCTGCTGGTCTCTGTTTTATCTGGTCTCGATATTAATCTCATACTTTTTTCTTACATCCCACATAATAGTGCAATCATTCTATATCTGTTTCTCTCCTGACTCATTTCACCCAGCATGATAACCCCCCATGTCCATCCAATTGTAATCAAATGTCATGACTTCCTCTTCCCTAACAGTTGCATACTATTCCATTGTGTAGATGCACCATAATTCCTTTATTCAGTCGTCTGTTCTCAGGCACTCGGGTTGTTTCCAGATTCTGGCTATTATGAATGGTGCTGCAGTGGACATCGATGTGTAGATGGTGTTTCTGTTGTGTGGTTTTGGGTCCCAGGGTATATTTTCAGAAGTGGTATTGCTGAGTCAAATGGGAGCTCAATTTCTAGTTTTGTTTTTTTTTCCCAAAAGGCTGGACCAGTTGGCATTCCCACCAACAATGAATGAGAGTCCCTTTCTCCTCACATCCACGCCAGCACTGGTTGTTCTTGTTCCTTTGGATGTGTGCCAGTCTCTGTGGTGTTAGATGATATCTCATTGTTGTTTTGATTTGCATCTTGGAGGCAGCTTTAACCCAAACTTTAACCCAATAATGGTGCTTCTCTGCCTTTTAGACCCAGGTTTGGGTGCGGGGCATGCACTCACCAGGGAGGAAGAGGCTGCGTCGTCAGCCAGATCGACTGTCCATCACCTTTCAACTAGGGATTGAATTTGGATTCTCTGAATTCCTGTGGAAGGTAATTCTTGAGAGGGTAGGAGTTATTTCATTTAAGAAGCACTCAGCTTGCTTAGCATTTCTGAGGTCACTTGGTTCTCATGACACCTCTAGGGTGGAGAGAAATTCTATATTGGTCATTATATTCCGCATCGATCGTGTAGCTTACCCAGGTCACACCCGAATAAGGAGTCGAGTGAACGCTTAAACTTGGGCCCTCAGCTTCCAGCTGGAATGTATCCTGCCAACACCAGCCTTCTCCAGTCAAGGCTCGAGATCGCCCTGCAGCAAGAGTACATGGAAGGTCATGACTCTGTGTCCCCACCCAAAAGCTGTCAGACAGGACTCTCTCTCTCTCTCTCTCTCCCCTCCTCCCCCTCTCCCCTCTCTCTCCTTTCTCTCTCTCTCTCTCTCTCTCATTCGTTACAGAGAGATTTGAAGAATCATTTCTGCTTCCTGACTTCAGTTGTCACTTACCCTTCTTATCCCAATATCCATTTTCATTATATAAATTCCCTCCCTCCCAAATCACTTTCAATTTCTTTCTTTTTTTTCTTTTGGGCCACACCTGGTAGTGCTCAGGGGTTACTCCTGGCTCTGTGCTCAGGAATTACTCCTGGCAGTGCTCGGGGGACCATATGGGATGCTGGGAATAGAACCTGGGTCGGCCGCGTGCAAGGAAAACGCCCTACCTGCTGTGCTATCGCTCCAGCCCTCAATTTATTTTTGCTGTGGAGTTCAAGGTGCGCTTTGGACGATTAAATTTGCATCACAATAACAAGAAGGGAGAGCGGATCCTTACTGTGGCCCTTAAAAGTGTGCCCTTTGCCACTGAAAACCTTATTTTGAGGAACTTTATACAATATTAATTACTTTATGATTATAGAATTCATGCACATCATATAAAAAGTATAAAGAACAGGGCAAGGGATGCGGTTTGAATGGCAGAACATATCCCTAGTGCGTGTAAGTACAGGGTTGTGGCTCCTATTAAAACATTACAAATGAAGGAAAGGGAGAGACAGAAGGAGAGAGAGGGAGAGAGGGAAGGAGGGAGAGGAGGAGAGAGGGGGGTAGGGAGAGAGAGAAGGAGAGGGAGAGAGAGAGGGAGGGAGAGAGTGAGGGGTAGGGAGAGAGAATGAAGGAGAGAGAGAGGGAGAAAGAGGGGGAGGGAGAGAGAGGGAGAGGGAGGGAGAGAGATGGAGGGAGAGAGAAGGGTAGGTAGAGAGAGGGAAGGAGAGAGAGAGGAGAGAGAGGGAGGAAGAGAGAGAAGGAAGGACAGATGAACGGAGAGAGGGAGGAAGATAGAGAGGGAAGGACAGATGAAGGGAGAGAGGGAGGAAGAGAGAGGGAGGAAGAGAGAGAGGGAAGAAGAGGGAGAGAGAGAAGGAAGAAGAGAGAGAGGGAGGGAGGGAGAGAGAAGAAAAGCACCTGGCATAGAGGCAGGATGGGGGGTGGGTGGAGGGTGATGGAGGGAATCTGGGGACTCTAGTGGAGGGACGGGTGTTGGGTCACTGTAGGACTGAAACCCAATCAAGAACAGCTTTGTAAGGGTCTATCTTACAGTGAGTCAATAAAAAATTTTTTTAAAAGTACAAATAATAAAATATAAGTAACCAGCATTCTATATTCTAATGATAATATTCAGTATAATTTATTCTGAAAAAAGAAATGTACTTAATAATACTATTTCAAATAGCTTTATAATATCCTATCGTCAAATTTGATACACTTTAGTTATATTCTGACACTTGGGATGTTTTCATGTATCACAATTGTAAATACAATTGTTGAATGATCATATTTGTCTGCATTTCTAGTTGTTTTTTAGGATAATTGCCTAAGACATTAAATTGTCATATTCATAGGTAATGATGAAAATGTACCATTATACTGTTAGAAATAAAACATGCTCCTAGTTGTCTACATTTTTTAAGCCAAACTAAAGTATTAAAGTATAAAAATTAAACATATTTTTTATCTTTATAAAAATAAACTCAAAATGTATCACAAAATTTCATGTAAAAACTAAGACTGTAAACTCTCTGTAGCTACCATAGGGAAAAGAAATCTAGATTACTTTGGGTTTGCTCATGACCTTTAAAATGTGACATCAAAGGCACCATACATCGAAATAAGCAGTTGTACTGCATCAAACAGGAGAACTTCTGCTTTGCAAAAGACAGTGAATAGAACGAGAAAACAAGACACAAACTTCGAGAAAATATTTCTTAAAGGACATCCCTGATCAAGGGCTTATCTAAAATAACAAAGGACCCTCAGAATTCAACACTCAGAAAAGGAATAAATAGTTGGAGTGATAAGCGGGCCAGAGGTCTGAATGACACCAAAGAAGGTATGAAGTCAGCCAACAAAACAACTGGGAAACCGTGTCCTGCCCAAGAAGTCACCAGGGCACTAAGTGGGCCGATGGGGAACCTGGCACCTCTGATACGACGGCAGAAGTCACAGACACTGACGCCCCCAGAGCTGGAGTCGCAGAGACCCACCGTTCTTGGCTGACGGGAGAGCGGGCTGGGATCGTTCCTGGCTCAAGCTGGCGTTTCCCACAAGGCTGAGTATATATGCTCTTTCTGTGTGATTTGGCGCTCGAGCTCCTTGGTATTTACAAAGCTTAGGAAAACCTGGGCTCACAGAAATTTCTGTAAATGGAGATTTAAAGTAGCTTTATTCAAAACTGACAAACTTAGAATCACCCAAGATGTAGAGTAGGCGAAGTCATCATCAGAGCACCAGCTCCAGGAAATGGATTGCAATTCAGCACTTAAATAAAAAAAAAAAAAGTAGTTCAGAGAAGCAGCAACAGCAGCGATGAGCGTTTGGGGGAGCGGGCGCGGGCCGGGCAGCCGGGTGGGCCAGCACAGGGCCTGGCCGTGGACGCTGGCCTGTAGTGGCGACAGAGGTTCCCTTTGGCCGCAGCCAGCCCATTCTCCCTGCTACAGAAACGTCAGTTCTTTCTGCGGAGTAAGGAGTAATACTCGCCTCCGGTGGGGGGTCCCGGCCCGTCTCCGGGAGCCCAGAGGACGCGACCTTCTGCTCTGCGGCCAGGGGCCCCCCAGGCCACGCCGCCCGGGAAGGCAGGCTCATTCCCTCGGCGGAGGAGGAAGGAAGCCCAGGCAGTATTGGGGGGCAGTGGCGGTCACCCACCCCCCGCTGCTGGCACCCGCGTGCTTGAGTGTTTGCTGCACCCTCCAGCCTGCTGGGAGTCCTTGGAGGCTGAGGCGCTGAACCCGCCTCTCGAGGCCCCTCATGCTCCCGTGACGCTCACTCTCCACCCCGTGGGTCTGCTCCTGACCGAGCCGGCAACGGTCTTGCTTATGTCTAAAGCCTGCCATGCGCGCCCCAGCCTGGCCACCCAGGTGAGCTCCATTGGCTTTTCTCCACAGGGTTCTGGGAGGGGTTTCCTCTGGAGGGCAGAGTCAGTCGTTCTGGCCAGTCAGGGAATCCACTCTCAAGGCAGCTAGAGTCTTTGCCACTCAGCCAATGGAGCAACGCCCGTCTTCCCAGGTGTGATGGAACAGGAAGTGAGCTCTTAAGTCATGTGATCTCTCTGGGACTCCAGGTGTGATGGAACAGGAAGTGAGCTCTTAAGTCATGTGATCTCTCTGGGACTCCAGGTGTGATGGAACAGGAAGTGAGCTCTTAAGTCATGTAATCTCTCTGGGACTCCAGGTGTGATGGAACAGGAAGTGAGCTCTTAGGTCATGTGATCACTCTGGGCCTCAGACTGTGGCACAGAGGCACAGGGATTTCTGTAGTCAAGATTCCAGAGCTTTCTGTGGGAGGGACAACAGAAGGCAGCTCTGGACCTATCCTCTGACCGTGCCATTATATTTCTACAATTTGAAGAAGCTATTGACTATCAAGACTTAGCAGTTTCGTAAGGGAAGGGTGATATGCCTGCCCCTGGTTTCTCTGAGGATGCCTCTCTACCAGGACATACTTGTGAGTAAGTAGAAAGGGGGGAAAAGAGAGGGTGTCTGTTTGCACAGGTAAGCAGGATAGAATGTGTCATGGATGGGGTCATTGGGATGGTAACCCCCCCCCAGTGCTGCTTATCAAAAATATCAGTTCAAGTTTCATTTCTTGCAGGTTAAATTATTGCCTAGTTTGTGGAATGCAGAGGATTGAGCGAAGGGCTGAAACCCAATAACCTACTTTGTCCCAAAGAGTGCCGCTGAGACAAGGTCACCTGTCACCTGCCAGGCAGCAGACGCCTTTCTAGAGTTTCTGCACCTGAGGGCAGAGTTCTGAGGCGAGTCCAGATTCTACTCTCGCATTTCACGAGGATAGTGGAGCCCAGAAGGATCATGTGGCGTTTCCAGAATGCTGCTGTCGGTAGACCCCACTCCTGTCTCGCAGGGTCTTGACCTAAGTGTATCCCGGCCTCGCCAGTGGACGGGGGCTGCATGAATCGTTGGCTCTGTCGTTGGTGTTGGGACGGACGCTCTCCCTCCTCTCGTGTGTAGCGAGTTGGTCCCTTCTGGAGGAGTGAGCATCTCTCTTGGTGAAGTTCTTGTTCCTCCCTGAAGTCTTTTGTAGAAATCTAGAATTACTAAATTCTGTGACTCAGTTGATTCTGTCTTTGCACCACGGACTTTCCCAAAGAGAGGACACCCGGGTATGACCCCTGGTTCCTGATGACTTGCTCCTACACCCTTGTCGTCGGTGGCGTGCCGGGTGTCTAGTACACAGACAGGGTAGTGGGGGCTGGGGGCCAGGAGGACCATCGCTTCCTGATGGGCGCTGTTTGCCGAAAAGAGCACGTCACGGCAGGGGGAGGGGAGGGAGGGGGCCGAGTGCTGGGACAGTGCGAAGGGCACATACCTTGTATATGGCCGACCTGGACTTGACCCTCGGCACCCCATCTGGACTCCTAAGCATTGCTAGGACCATTCCCTGAATGCAGAGCTGGGACTAAGCTTCGAGCACCACTGGGTGTGTCCCCCAAATTTACAAAACAAATGAACATACCCCCGCCCAAAAATGAGGGAGGGCTGGGGTTGGAGCAATAGCACAGCGGGGAGGGCTTTTGCCTTGCGTACAGCCGACCTGGGTTTGATTCCCAGCATCCAAGCACCACCAGGAGTAATTCCTGAGTGCAGAGCCAGGAGGAGCCCCTGAGCATTGCCAGGTGTGACCCAAAAAGAAAAAAAAAAAAAGAGGAAGGGAAGGGAAAGGTGGGGAAGACGGATGTCACCGGTGACAGGAGATGTCACCAGCTGGGCCCCGAGCAGGCTCTCTCTGTCGGAGCTTCTGGTGTGGCCCCCACTGGGGTGAGGGCGCAGGGCATGTCCAGCAGGCCACGGAAGCGTGGACTTTCCTCCCCCGTCCCCCGCCTCCTGGCCACATGGGTCCCTTCTCGAGAATCACCAAGACTGAAAGGAGATTCGTGGCCGCCCTCGACTTTGCAGGCGAGTGAGTCCTCCGGCCCCAGTGCTCGTGCCGTCCGGGTGTGAAGGAAGGCTCAGCGCTCAGCGCCGGAGTCTGTGCCGGCTCTGGGAAGCAAGTGGCTGCGGAGTGAGCGGGGAGACACAGGTGGGTCCGGGGAGTGGCTGGATGGCTGGAATGAGGGACGGTCCCACCCAGGGAGCCAGACCCGTCCTGCGTGTTAGCGGTGTCGGTCAACCCCACCTTATCTAAAGGGGGAGAGCGCAGGGCTGGGAGGAATCTCAGGGGTCCGGGGCGCTGGGCCCCCCTGTGCCACGTGGTGCCAGCCTGCCTCAGGGTACAGGCCTGAGGGCCACTGAGCATCACTGCCTGTGGCCCGGGGGGTCCCGCAGTTACCGGGTGATCCTGGTGGTCACTGATCCTAGCCTTGAACCACCAGCCAGGGCCAAGTGCAGTGAGGACCCTGGGTCCCTGAGCACTGAATGGGAGTCCGCCCCTCCCCGCCCCAGTCAAAGAGAGTGAGTGAAATCCCTACAGGAATAGCTGCGCTGTTGAGTCTTTTAACTTTGTTTAGAATCTTTAACCGATTTATCTATTTAGCAATGGTGATTTTCAAACTTTATCTGAAGCAGATCATACATAATAATATAGCAATTAATCGCTGGGATTTATTAGTGCTGACCAGATTTACACAGTGCGTTCCAGGCACAATGCCAGACGCTGCATCTGAATTACTCCAGGAGCTTCACGGCAGCTCCACAGAGAAAGTGATTTCACAGGCGAAGGGCCGAGGCGCGGGGAGGCTGACGGACACCCTCCCGTGACCCCGAGGGGAATAACGGGAGCAGGACTCGGGGGTACCACCATGCCAGGAAAGGCAGCGGCCTTTCCCTCCTGGCCTTTTGGAGTTGAGACATTTTGAGAAGGGCGGGCTCTCTTCCCCTGGCGCACGGAGTGAAAGGTGTGAGCTGGGCATCAGGGCTGGGCTGGTCAGCACCATGACCGCCGGCGGGGCTTGGGGGATGAGGCCAGAGGAGAAAGGAGCTGTGACTTCTGAGACGCAGGCCTGGGCCCGAGTACCTGCCCCCAGACACAGGCCTGGGCCCGAGTACCTGCCCCGAGACGCAGGCCTGGGCCCGAGTACCTGCCGTGAGACACAGGCCTGGGCCCGAGTACCTGCCCTGAGACACAGTCCTGGGCCCGAGTACCTGCCCCGAGACGCAGGCCTTGGATGTGCTGCTTGTGTGTGATTCCCTCCTTGGTCTTGTTGCTTTCTGGTTGTGTCTGTCTGTGTGTTCGTCACTCTGACCCGGCTCTGTCTTGGAATCCTTTCTCTAGGGTCTGTGGCTGGTACCCTTTGGCTTCTCTGATCTGGATGCCTGTGTGCCCCTTTGGGGGGCTTTTCAGCAATTGTGTCTTTGAGTGCCCCTCCTCATGGGGTCGCCTTCCTGTCTCCCGCGACTCTGATGATTCTCTATTGTGTGACAATCTCGACTTCATTTCATAGTTCTCTTGCCCACCCTTGAGTTATTTTGAGGCCTTTTCCCGTCTTTTGCCTAGAGGTTTTCTGCAGCTCATCTTCAAGATCACTGATTCTGTCTCCAGCCGCTGGTACTCTACTGTTGAGGGCACCCACTGAGTTTTTCATTTCACCTATCAGATTTTTTATTAATGACATTTCTGTTTGTAGTTCTCGGATGAGCCTCATGCATGAAGGAACTGGCAGAGGAACCCAGGTCTGTGGGACCCGAGGCTGAGATCGCCAAGCCTGCTGGGATCGGGACTGGGCCTCTTTTGCCCAGATCCCCCATTTTCCAGTAGCTAGGCAGTCCCACCCAGAAACTACCCCTGGTGCCGTGTAATCCCATCAATGGCCAACATCCAGAGACTATAAAAACAAGCTCTTGGACGTCTTATAGCCTAGTTCTCCCTCTTGGAGAATCTGGCAAGCTACCGAGAGTTTCCTGCCCACATGGGAGAGCCTGGCAAGCTCCCTGTGGTGTATTCATATGCCAAAACCAGTAACAATGATGGGTCTCATTCCCCTGACCCTGAAAGAGTCTCCAATGCGGCATCATTGGGAAGGAGGAGTAGAGAGAGGCTTCTAAAATCTCAGGGCTAGGATGAATGGAGACATTACTGAGACCGCTCGAGAAAATCAATGATCAACGGGATGATGATGATGATGATGATGATGATGTAGTTCTTATTTCTGCCTCATTTCCTCTTGTATTTTATTGGCTGTCATTCCACTGTTTCTCTCATATTCTCCTGTGTTTTATTGAAGGTCCATTCTACTATGTCCTTGAGCTCATCCATCTCTGAATTCTTCATCAGAGCGATTATGTCTGTGATATTCCTTAGGCTTAGGGCTCCTTTCTTCATCCTGTCTCTGTGGTGGGGGTCTGCGCTGTTTCCCTTGGCACCTGTGGTGGTCCGAGGTGCCTCCTTCTAATACACCATCAGCGTCTCCTCCTCACTGCCAGGAGGCTTTGGGGTCTCTCGGAGAGCGTGTCCTCTTCTTTCCCGTCAAGGACATTCCCTTCCCGTTTGCTGCTCCTGTGTCATTGTGTGGTGTGTCTGGGGCTGATTCCGGGAATGTGCGCTTTGGCCTTAACTTCCTGTTACTTTTTGATCAGGAGTTTGTTTCTGGGCCTCACCATTGTTTTTGTGAGTTTGGGGGAACGTGGATTGGATAGGGGCTAGTGGATATTGGCTCACTCTGGCTGGGGTAGGCAGGCTGCCCCGGTGAGAGTTCCGTGTGTGAGGCTGTTCGTGGATTGTACGGCGTATGGTCAGGGAGATGAACTGGCAGCCACATTGTGGCCACTGCTGGGAAATCCATGCCCTCTGCCCGTCTGACAGTGGGGATGCTGAGTAGGGCAGGACGGCGTCCATCACAGCATGTGGGTTCGAAACCACTGCCAGCTTTTTGGCCTGCAGGAAAAATCTTCTCCAGGGTGGTGTTGTATTTTAATTTTGTTTTGGTTTTGTTTTTTTAGCTTTTTGGGTCACACCCAGGGATGCACAGGGGTTACTCCTGGCTCATGCACTCAGGAATTACTCCTGGCGGTGCTCCAGGGACCATATGGGATGCTGGGAATCAAACCTGCATCGGCCGTGTGCAAGGCAAACGCCCTACCTGTGTGTGACTCAAAACAAAGGCTGTTTGTACACTCTTGGTGACTTTAAGAAATGGTTAACATTTCCCTGTGTCAGCAAATCTTCAAATACCGTGAAATTTTACAACCGAAATGGTTTTTCCCTCTTTAGAAAGGTGCATTTCGTATTACACTTTACAATACAAAAAGCGAAGGAAGCCAGAGGACAGAGGAGATCAAGGAAACTAAGGAAAGAAAAATCACAGAATCCCGTTCCCTGTAATTATTAACATAATTAATAATTGATTATTAATCAGTTAACATCGGAGTCTATGTACTTTTGGAGACTTTTCCAGATGTTTGTGTGTGTGTGTGTGTGTGTGTGTGTGTGTGTGTGTGTATTTGAAACACATACAAAGGTCATATTGTTCCATGGGAATATGGTATTTCCCCCCACATTTTCGAGAGAGAGGCCCCTCCCCGTGCCCCCTCTCCAGGTGAACGAGGGCACAGCAGACCCCCAGCATGGGGCGTGGGGTGTTCCGCAGGCCCCAGAGATGGACCAGGCGCTCGCTCTGCCCACCCAGGGTGACGCGTGTCAGGGCGTCCCCAAAAGGAAGCCGAGGGCTGAGGACGGGACGGCTGGCAGGGCAGACGCCTGGAGTGCGTGAGGCCCTGGGTTTGAGCCCTGGCTCCGTGAGACCAAACCGAACCAACAGCAGCGACCGAGAGGCCCCATCAGAATGGTTCCTGTGGGGGGAAAGTCGGCTTTTGGGGGAAAAGATGGATGGGCTGGAGAAGGGGCCACCAAGCCGTGACGGTTGGCGGAATCGCTCGGGACGGGGGATGTGCGCTGACGGGAGAGGAAGGGCCACACGTGACGGCCCCTCAGTACCCGCACTGCAAACCAGGATGCCCCGAGCAGAGAGGGTAAGGAGGAAGGGGCTGCTGCAGAGGCAGAGGGTGGGATGGGGGGGATGGCAGGAGGGTACCAGGAACATTGGTGGTGGAAAATGCGCATTGGTGGAGGGAAGGAAGTTCGATCATTGTGTGACTGAAAGTCAACCATGAAAGCCTTGTAACTGTACCTCCTGGCGACTCAATAAATTTCTGTTTTTTTTTTTAAAGCTGGCTTTTGGCTCTTAAGATTCTTGCAAATTCATTTCCCTCCCGGCGCCGAGCTGCACTTCCCTCCCCTCCCCTCACCGCTCTCGCAGGCTCTAGGGGCCAGGGCAGGGCTTCGTCTTCGTCTGGGGGGGCAGTGCCGTGTGTTGCGAGTGTGGGGCAGAGGAAGACCAGCGCGGCCGCGGGGAGGAGGCAGTTCAGAGCTGCAGGGGAGACCACGGGGCCGCCGACGGCTCGCAAGCCCCCGCCCGCCTTCTCACAGACATTTGAAATGAAGTGAAGTCACCCTCACTTGGAGAATTCACACTTGCACGGTGCTGGAAGCCGTCGCAGAGGTGGCCGGAGAACGGCTGGATGCTCTGGGGGGCAGGGGGGGGGCGTGTCTGGGGCCCCTGCCAGAGCGTCCACAGCAGCCCAGAGTGTGGGTGGGGGTCCGGGGCGGGCCGGCGCCCAGCTCGACTCCCACAGGCGGTCCAGGCTCCGGTGCTATCCGGAAACAGCTGCGAGCACCTGGGAAGAGTGTTGGGGCCGCACCGGACGGGGCTTTGTCCTTGCTGTGCCTGGGCCGTGCCCACTTGCTCTGGCGGGCTCGGGCCGGGCCTTCGGGAGAGCCGGGCTGGTGCCTTCTGGGCTGGCCACGCTCCCGGAGGAGGTGACGTTTATGGAGCTGGAAGGAGCCGGGAGCGAGGCCAGGAGCAGGACCAAGGGCGAGGGACGGACACGGATGGGAAAGTCAGCAGCTGCCGAGGGCCCCGCCCTGTGGGCTCAGCGGGAACGGGCACAGCGGGACCCCCACCAGGGGTCTGGGAACCAGCCCGGGGGAGCCCCGGAGGCCCCACCTTCAGCCCAGGTTGTGCGTTACCTTCCCTCCCCTGCCAAGGAGGAGCTGTCAGCCGCCTCTCGGGTGTAGACGTGGAGCCCAGCACTGCCCAGAGCACTGTGCTCACGAGCCCGCCCTCCTCCCACGTGGGCAGTGAGAGAAGCAGGTCGGGACCTTAGGGTAGAGAGGCCGAGGGAGGGGCCGGGACCGACCTCTCCCCCTCCGCAGCGTGTCCCGCTCTGCTCCCTGCCTCTCAGGCTGTCTCCCCCAGCCCAGCCGCGCCTCCAGGCTTCTCTTAAAATACTCCCGGGGGGGGATGCAAGTCGCCTCGACACATTGTAGCCGTGCCAGCTTTAGAGCTGCGAAGGGGGGGGGGGGCTGGCGAAAGCGCGAATCCCAAACTCCTCCCCCAAGAAAACCGGATTCTGAGGGGGAAGCCCGGGTCTCTGAGCTCCCGGGCAGATGCACAGAGATACGAACTCGATAACGCAAAAACAGAGGGAGCTTTATTCCAGCTAGCTGGGGTCAACCGTCTCACCCCCCGAGGGGTCTCTTGATAGCGACCCCGACATCCGACAGCTAGCAGTTTGTAGGGGGTTTGATGACATCAGCGGTACATGCCTGATGGTTTCAGGAAGAAATCTCACTTAGTCACAAGCAAAGGTGCTTTGGCAAGTGTCCCGGGCAACAGTGCTCAGGCAACAGTTACACAGTGATTTCCAGCAACAGCACCAGCTCCTGATTACACAGGCTCCTCATTCCTTTAGGGTTAACAGAGTGCGACTTCCAGGCCACGGTGAGAATTGATTAACTGAGCCCACCTGCTGAGCCCGGGAGCTTTCCCGGGTGGGTTCATGTGGCTGGTTACGCACCGTTTGGTTGCTGGGAAACGGAAACTCCAGTTCCCGTCACTGAATCTGAGGCCTCGCTGGCTTTGCTGATTTCGGCCGCCTGGGCTGGACTGGTAGCACAGTGGGTAGGGCGTTGGCCTTGCACGCGGCCCACCGGGTTTGATTAAATGCTGACTCATGCGTCCCAGGGCTTTGTCAGGAGAGAATATTAGCTAGCTTCAGGGATATTTTCTCTATGTCACTGGCAAGAAATTATAGCTCAAGGAAGTTTTGATTTACATTTGCTGGTTTTGGAATTAATGGGGTCACCTTTTCCAAATTGGTTATGCTGATTTGTACAGCAAATAGCCGTCAACGAGAGCTCCAGCCCCTACACATCCCTGCCAGGACCTGGTGTATCATTGGTCCAACGAGAGCTCCAGCCCCTACACATCCCTGCCAACACCTGGTGTATCATTGGCCCAATGAGACTCCAGCCCTACACATCCCTGCCAGGACCTGGTGTGTCACTGGTCCAGTGGGAGGTCCAGCCCCTACACATCCCTGCCAGGACCTGGTGTGTCACTGGTCCAGTGGGAGGTCCAGCCCCTACACATCCCTGCCAGGACCTGGTGTATCATTGACCCAATGAGAGCTCCAGCCCCTACACATCCCTGCCAGGACCTGGTGTATCATTGGCCCAATGAGATTCCAGCCCTACACATCCCTGCCAGGACCTGGTGTGTCATCTGGCCTTCTTATCTCAGCCATTCCGATTACTGTGGCATTTCACTGAGACTTCCTTCACATTTCTCTGGTGGCTAAGGATGCTGGGCATTGATTCACAATTGTTTTAATATTGTCTTTTATGAATTATCTTTCAAACCTTCTGTTTGTTTTTAATTATCTTTTTCTGATGAGTTTGTAGTTTGAGTATGAGTCCAGATTTCGTATTATTTGCATATGAATAAAAATATTTCCTGAATCTATATTACAAATACTTTCCAATTTAATCTCTGCCATTTAATTTTCTTTATAGTATCTTGCAGAGAATTGAAGTCTTAATTTAAATGAAGCCAAATTCATCAGTTTCTTCTTAATGATACCCTGTTTAATCTTCGCTTAAATCCCCAGTCTTAGAACTGTGGAACACACGGCAGTTACCAGAGCAAAGAAGCAGGGGACTGGGAGGACGGGGTAGGCGGGGCTCGTTGTCATCATGTGTCGACGCTGGCGGTGCTGGGGATCAAACTCAGAACCTACGGCACACTAAACACATCCTTTGTCACTTGCTAGGTATCTCTCTGTTCTCTGGAACTTTCCTTTAGATTATATTGCATTGATGAATCAGTGTCACTGTCATCCCGTTGCTCATCCATTTGTTCGAGCGGGCACCAGTAACATCTCTCATTGAGTGACTTATTGTTACTGTTTTTGCCATATCCAATACGCACGGGTAGCTTGCCAGGCTCTGCCTCTCGGGCTCAATCCTCTCAGTAGCTTGCCGGGCTCTCTGAGAGGGGTGGAGGAATCGAACTTGGGTCGGCTGCATGAAAGGCGAATGCCCAACTGCTGTGCTATCGCTCCAGCCCCATTGATGAATAAATTAAAAAAAAACCCAGAAATATGATATAAAAAATAAAATAAAAAGTAGAAATTATAAAATTAAACTAAACTTTGAATCCACAGTCACGTTATTTAATCATTTATTTATTTTGGAAGTTTCGGCCCTCACCTCATGGTGCGTGGCCTTTACATCTGGCTCTGTGCTGGGGGGTCACTTTCCTGGTGCTCAGGGCTCCCAGCAGGAGTGAAGGGGGCTCTGACACACCCAACACCTCGCCCCCCTGTTCAATCCCCGTCACGGATCACGGGGCGAGGGGCGTATTCTCGAGTCCAGCGAGGAGGTCCCCGTGGTGTGTCTGCCCTGAGAACGCCCACACTTCTGAGGACCCCCCTTCCCTGGACCTTCCTATGGCCCCGGGACGACAGCAGCAGAGAGAGCTGCCGCCCCCCACTGTCCGCTGCCCGGGTCACTCTCCCGAGGGCAGGGCTGGTGAGCAGGAATGACCAGGCGCCCTGCGGAACGTTGCTTCCTTCCTTTGCTGCCGGCGGGAGACTTTCTCCAACACTGCCTGCAGGAATGCGGGGTCTCTCTCAAAGGTCAGAGTACATGGTTGTGCCCCAGACCTTGCCCACATGGCTGGCACCCAGGAAGTTTTCATCGCTCCGGCCACTGCGGGCCTGGGGCTAGTTCTCCTGCCCTCTCGGCCCGCCAGGCTCCCCCTCGCTGGGTTCCCTCCTGCCTGCCTCGCACTCAGGGTTCTCCGGAGATGCCCTAGTGTTGGAGCAGTTACGTGCCCCGTGATCCCACCTCTCTGAGATCTCAGGACAGTGACTGATTTTATATATATTTTAAGCTCTTGACTTGTTATTAGATTGGAGTGTTGATTTCTAAGCTTCTTAGATGGCAAAACTGATCTCTTATCCAAAGGCCTAGCTGTGCAATACTTGCAGAGTCATAGAATAAAGTGAAACACATGATTATCTTAATAACGTAAAAAAAATGAGAAAAATCAAATATGCTTCCTTAATAAAATTTTTTAATAAGTTAGGAATAGATGAGAGTTTATCCTAGTAAGCTAACATGATATTTAATATTGAAAGCTTGAATCCCTTCAATCTCGGCTTAAGGTTTGAAAGGAAGAAAGAATACCTGCTCTTTTATTCAACATTGTTGAATAAAAGGCAGAATCTCTTGAAATATGCAAACAAATGAAAGAGATACAGATTGGAAAGTAAGATATAAACTTATATACAGACATTATAAATTGTCTATAGGAAATCGTAAAGATATTTTAAAGGATCTTCAACAGCTACTAGAATTGATGAGTGTTTCGGAAGGTCACAAGATATAGATAATTGTACAAAACTATTTTCTATATGTTAACAAATAACCATCCAAAAATAAAGTGAAGAGATAATATTATAATGGAATCAAAAAGGATAACATATCAAAAAGGTCTGTATCACTGTCATCCCTTGTTCATCAATTTGCTTGAGTGGGCACCAGTAACGTCTCCATTGTGAGACTTGTTGCTACTGTTTTTGGCATATCGAATACACCACGGGGAGCTTGCCAGGCTCTGCCGTGCGGGCTGGCTCTCGGTAGCTTGCTGGGCTCTCTGAGAGGGACAGAGGAATCGAACCCTGGCCAGTGGCGTGCAAAGCAAACACCCTACCCGCTGTGCTATCGCTCCAGCGAAAAAACCTGTGTGCTCTAAAGTACAAAACATTGGTATGAGAAATTGATGAAGTCGGAGAGATTTAGATTAGTATTCTGGCAGGGAGTGAATGGAAGTGGAAAATAACAGAGTCACTTCAAAAACTGCCCAGCTGCTACTTGAAAAGTCGAGAAAGCATTTCCCGAATGACACAGCAGTTTCTTTCATTCCTTACAAAAATGTGTTCCTCGATGTTCATGTTACTTCTTTGCCTGCATATCTGGCAGTGATCCGAGTGTGCGTCAGCCGAGAGAGAGGAGAGAGCGGGGTGAGTGTGATGGGGGGGGGGGCTCCCGATGGGCTGGGAGCTACAGACAGGCAGATGACACGGGGGAAACCCGGGTGTGTAAACGGAAAGTCAGAATGTACGTGCTCTTTGCTGTAGATTCTTGCCACTTGTGTGTATACAGGGTGATGGTTTTAAGACTCTCTAGACAGAAAGCAGCTTCCCTGGCACAGAGTGTGGGGCCAGGAGCCGGTGACAAACGGGAAAGGGAATTTGGGGAGCAGGTGAGCACAGTGGTTTTTTTGGGTCATACCCGGCGATGCACAGGAGTTACTCCTGGCTCTGCACTCAGGAATCACTCCGGGCAGTGCTTGGGAGATCATATGGGGTGCTGGGAATTGAACCCGGGTCAGCCGCGTGCAAGGCAAACACCCTCCCCACTGGGCTATGGCTCCAGCCCCGAGCACAGTGCTCTGAAGTCTGACAGTGGTGGCTACAGCAGCACAAAAATCTACGGAAACTCACGGATCTGGGCATTCCGGATGGATAAATGTTACGCGGTTAGAAGTTATACTAGCTGTGCATATTCGATACGCCAAAAACAGTAGCAACAAGTCTCACCATGGAGTCGTTACTGGTGCCCGCTCGAGCAAATCGATGAAAAACAGGACGACAGGGCTGCAGTGCTCCAGAGAGGACACTGGGTTTTCCTTTGTTGCTTGCTGGATGGGCTCTGTCCCGTGGACCTGGAAGGATTATTTCCCCCAGCAGGTTTATGTTGCCTAAACTCCATGGAGACAGTTGCCACCAGGTGAGGCTCCTGCCAAGATGTCTGTGTGTGGTGCCCCCTTCCCCCCCAATTCATCCCACTGAGCATGCAAGAAGCACGCCAGCACCCCAGGAGGCCTGTTAATTAAAACGTCTCCTTTATGGCTGGTGGACTGTCACTCTCTTCACCTCAGGAGGTCACAGCTGCGGGCTTGCACTTGGCAGTTGCCTCCAGCTCAGCACGTTTGCAGGATGAAAGGGCCCCGCATTGCAGTCTTCGGACCAGAGGCTGGAGAAGATGCGTAAACGGGAATAACTCCCGGTCCAGGTGGGGCCAGGGAGGAAGCAACCCCTTTCAGAGAGAGCAGCTGTAGTGAGCTCTCTGGTGGGGGAGCTTCCTCTGCTCTCCCTCCCTCTGGCCATCGTGCTTGGTCTCCATCTGCGAGGAGCTCTCCTGGCGTCCAGCTTCCTGTCACTGCACAGGAGGCATGAGAGGGACAGAAGGGACCCCCGCGTGCTGTTCTTATTCTCACTGCTTGTGAGGACCTGAATTCACTGCCAAGTGGAGACGACCAGGAGAAGCAGGCCTCTTAGGGGGTTCAGAAACACACACTCGAATAAGTCCCATCTCATCTGTGCACCAACTCTCTCTCACCCCACAGCAGTGCTCCTGACCATCAGAGTGAAACCACTGCCTGAAGACTGGGGGTTGTTACTGAGTTCAGTGTTGATGGGAGTGTCAGCCTCTGTGAAAAGCAAAGTGGAGATCTCCCCCCGAAATAGAAATGGAACTCCCATACGACCGAGCGATTCCACTTCCTGGCATCTATCTCACACACACACACACACACACACACACACACACACACTAATTCAAAAGGGTCTATGCCCATCTATGTCCATTGCGACACAATACAATTGCCAACATGTGGAAACAACCCAAATGCCTAGCAATGGAGGCATGGATGAGGGTTGTGGCATATGGAATAGTATGTAGCTCTGAAAAAGAACGGAATCATGCGGCTTTCTGTGATGTGATGGAATAGTGGATCTCCTGTGGCGTGAAGTCTGCCAGAAGGAAAGAGACAGATCCAGGAAGATCTCTCACATGTGGGACTTAAAGATACACAGCAAGGTGGCCTCAAAGGGCCAAGGACAACACGACAGGAGGAACAATTCGCACAGCTGAGCTTCTTAGTTTGCGGGAGTCCCATTTGTTTATCTTCGCTTCTGTTTGCCTGGACAGTGGCCTTGGGTCATTGAAGACACCGCTAGTTTCAGTGCTATGACGGGGTTTACCTGTGTTCTCCCCAGTGTACTTTGTGGAGGAGGGGGCTTGGGGGGAGTGAGCCAGGTGCATCGGTGATGGGTGTGATGGTCAAATTATGTCAACAGGAGCGACCACCAACAGTATCTTAAGCAACAATCCCTCAATCAATTAAAAGAAGCAAAACACACCCACCACGGCCACCCGCTTTGTGGTTCTTCAGGAGCCTTTTTTTTTTTTTTTTTTTTTTTTGCTTTTTGGGTCACACCTGGCGATGCTCAGGGGTTACTCCTGCCTCTGCACTCAGGAATTACCCCTGGCCGTGCTCAGGGGACCATATGGGATGCTGGGATTTGAACCCGGGTCGGCCGCGTGCAAGGCAAACGCCCTCCCCGCTGTGCTATCTCTCCCAGGAGCCCTTTTAACTTGCTCGCCCGTGAAGTAAACTCTTCGCTGTGAAGCAGACAGGGGAGGCCTCTGCTCTCCGGGACTGACCTCGAACCCTGGGGCGTGCCAGCTGGACCCGCGGGCTGGAACTGGCGTCCTCTGGCTGTGCAAGCGTGTGCACGTGCTTTTCCGCAGAGGGAGCCGCCCGCGTGAGGGCGCCCGGCCTGGCGTGAATGTGGGTGAGCTGCGGCGCGCCTCAACGGCCCCTTCTCAGCTCCTGGGCTGGACGTGCTCCGTGTGCCGGGTGAACGCCCCCCCCTGCCCCCGGAGAGCAGCGTGTGCCCCTCTGTCCCGAGCTCCTCCACCCCCCCCAGCCTGTCCTTAGTCGGCGCGTGCCGTCTGCCACGCCGCCGCGCCCCCAGTGTTGTTTAGAACCACGCCAGGCTCGTCCCTCCCGGCCTCTTCGCCCATGCCGCTCCCCGTTTCCACCTCTGACTCCCGAGCCCGTGCCCGCGAGCCTGACTTCCCGGGGCGAGGGGCCGGGGCCTGGCCTCCCCGTGGGCTGGAGCCCAACCCTGGGTCAGCCAGGCCCGGGCGCTGCTGCGGCTGGCTGGGTGTTGCCTGTGGTACGCCCTGGGCTTCCTGCCGAGAGCCCCCCACTGCCAGAGGCTGGTTTCCAACATGACGGGCGCTGATGGCCGGGTCAGCAGCCTGCTTCGCTGTGACTCCTGCCCCCTCAGAACGCCCGGGCGTCCCAGCTCAGCCAGGAAGATGGTGACGTCGGGGGGGCACCACGGGTGACTTATGTGGGGTGGAGAGGAGAGAGATGGTCACTTTCTCTCAATCCGCTTCTGCCACCTGGAACTTGGGGTTGTAGTGGGGGGGGAGAGAATGAGAGAGAGAGAGAGAGACAGAGACAGAGACAGAGAGGGACAGAGACAGAGAGATAGAGACAGAGAGAGAATAGAGAGAAAGGAGAGAGACAGAGACAGAGATAGAGAGACAGAGGCAGAGAGACAAGACAGGTACAGAGACAGAGACAGAGACAGAGAGAGATAGAGACAGACAGAGAGACAGAGACAGAGAGAACAGAGAGAAAGTGAGAGAGACAGGGACAGAGAGACAGAGACAGAGATAGAGAGACAGAGGCAGAGAGACAAGACAGGTACAGAGACAGAGACAGAGAGAGATAGAGACAGACAGAGAGACAGAGACAGAGAGAACAGAGAGAAAGTGAGAGAGACAGGGACAGAGAGACAGAGACAGACAGAGATAGACACAGAGACAGAGAGACAGAGACAGAGAGAGATAGAGACAGAGAGATAGAGACAGAGACAGAGAGACAGAGACAGAGAGAACAGTGAGAAAGAGAGACAGAGACAGAGATGGAGAGAGATAGAGAGAGACAGAGACAGAGATGGAGAGAGATAGAGAGAGAGAGAGGAGAGGGAGGAGGCACACAATCAAGAAATTTCATGCCTCATTAAAAGAACACTCTGGATGGGGAAAGCAGAGGTAGTCGGGTTCTTCGTGCACAAGCCACAGTGGTTCTATTTCTTTCCTTTTTACCCTAGAATACGGTCGCAGAGGCTCCTTGTAGCTCAGAGTGGACGCACCAGTCGTGTGGATGGTTTCTCCCTGGTAGACGCTGATGCCGAGTACAGCATCCAACATATTTGTGGCCCCCGAGAGGCCTCGGCCAGCTCCCGGGCTGCTTCTCGTCACCCTCACTGCAGCTCAGAGGGGCCGCTGGGCGTGCCTGGAGCCGCCAGCATTTCCCCTACAGTTAGGCACGAGGAGTGAGGAGAGCAGGGTTCCTAGTTTCCGTGTTTGTGCCCAGAGCGGGCAAATGTTTTCTCCCAGTCTGTTTTTTTTTTTTAATTTTTTTTTAAATTCTGGTCCTGGTTTCCCTTGCGGGCAGAAGCTCCTCAGCTTACTCTGGTCCCGTTTATTTACTTTGCTTCTGCTTGCTTGGCCGGGGGCACTGCGTCATTGAAGGTTCCTCTAGTCAGTGTCGTGAAGGGCTTTTACCCGTGTTCTCCCCAGCGTGCTCGGCTCAGCTCTGATGCTGAGGTTTTTAACCATTTAGGCTCGGCTTTTGCACACGGTGTTAGGAATGAGTCTGAATCATATTTTTATGTGACTTGACCATTTGTTGAAGAGGCTTTCCTTGCTCCACTTCATAGTTTTTGCTCCTTTCTCCCGACACACTCCCGGTCCCCTTGGTGGCACAGTACACAGCGGGCACAGCGGGCCCTCCCTGCATTTCAGTGTATTAAAATCACAAATCCACTTTCTCCGCTGGAGTTCCCACATTGCAAGTGCTCCGTCGCGTCACGTGGCTGGCTGCTCACGTGGGTCGTGGCCTGCCGTGTCCTATTCGGGACATAGTTCCAGAATACAAGTCACCGTGGAAGCTTTTCTGGGTTGTGTTTGCTAGACGACCGAGGGCCTCATATCTCCTTATAAAGCTGCATCTTTGTCAAATCATTTTCGTTGGTTTGTGCTCCGACGTGTGGACCGTGGCCTACACTAGTAGCCAAGGAGTGTTCCTCGTGTCGCACACTTCAGACACTTGGAACAGACCCACCCAACTCTTCCTGCACTGTCCTGAAGCCGTCATCAGCTCCCTCTCACAGATTAAGAAGCAGAGTTTCTTAATCCAAACCAGATTACCCTCTAATCTAAACCACTTACCCTCTAAACCAGAGGGTAAGTGACTTGCATCTGTGAAACGCAGCAGAGGGTCTGACCAGGTACTTTCTAACCGTTGTACGGCGTTTCTTTTGAGATCTCTAGGAGTCTGCCTTGGCACTTTCCCCTCCAGACAGAAGTAGCAACCTCATCACCTCCATCTCTTTATTTAATATCTGCATTCCTATGGGCTGTTGCCCTTTATTTCTTTTCTTTTTTTTTTAACTTTCAAATTTTATTTTATTTTTATAAAGTTGTTCACAATAATTCATTACATTTAATATTCTTTTTTATTTATTTATTTATTTAAATGTTATTTTATCACCATGTGGAAAGTTACAAAGTTCTCAGGTTTATGTCTCAGTTATACCGTATTCAAACACCATCCCTTCACCAGTGCCCATATTCCACCACCAAAATCCCCGGTATACCCCCCACCCCCCACCCCCCACCCCAACTGTATAACTGATGAATTTCACTTCATTTTCTCTTCACCTTGATTACGTTCCATATTTCCACACAAAACTCACTATTGTTCTGGGAGTTATACCCCCAAACAAGATAACCCTATTAAGGAAGCATTTGATAATTAGTTTTCCAATAAAAGATTGTATGTTTTCAGGTTTTAGAAAAGGTCCATATCAATCCATAGCAACACAGCATCAGAAAATAAATAACGCGGCTGCGCGGCTCGGATGTGTCCCAGTCCCGAATCCTGGAGCTGTGTTAGTTGCTGCTCAGTGTCGTCAGGGCTCCATCTGGAGAAGGTGTTGTGGCTGCACCTCCTCCTTCCGGATCCCCGGTGTTGTTGGCCCCAATTCGGGTCCGGAGCATTTTTCGAGCCACGTTGCTCACCAGACTCTGCCCTTTATTTATTTTCTGATGCTGTGGTGCTACGGAGTGATTCTGGCGTCAGCCGCCCGGATCTGGTGCACACCTCACTCACGGAGGGGCGCGTCCTTCCACAGACTGGGCCCCCAGTTAGTGCTTCTGACACCAGCAGAGACTCCAGGGGCCCCTAGCCCACCCACGCTTCTGACAACAGGCAAGGGCATGGTGAGCTGCTGAGATTCGCTAGGGGGATGCCAGGCCACTAGGCTCACAGGACTCCAGGAAGTGCTTGGCTCCTTCTGAGGCTTTCCTTAGGAAGGCTTCCACTCGAGGCCGGCCAAGCGAGAGGCAGGTGGGGTGAGGTTCAGAGGGAGGAGGCGGCATGCATCACTGCCCCAGAGGCACACAGGGCTTTCTCCTGAGAGCTGGGGTCCAGAGTGCTTGCTGGGGTCTCATGGCGCAGGCTAACGTCAGCATCTGTGCCGCGGGCTGGGCTGGTGGAAGCCCAGTGTTCTCCTCGAACCCCATTTGGCCCTTCTGGTGGCCAGTCCCCCTCAGAGTCAGCTCATCACCCTAAACCAGCATGACCCACGGGGCTGAGGACTTGACTAAGACCCTCCAATCCCTCAGTAAACTCAGGATTTAGAGATGAGTCTGCTGGGACCCGAGGGACCAAGACCAGACAGGTTTGTTTATTACACAATAGTGTATCTTTAGATGGCTTCAAGCAACTTTGGGAAATGCAGTGGAAGATTCTGGGTATGTTTATTAGTCACTAGGCGCAGGGAGGTGGAAAAAGGCTACCGTCACAGCCTTATGAATTTATTTTTTCTTTTTGGGTCATACCCGACAATGCACAGGGGTTACTCCTGGCTCTGCTCTCAGGAATTACTCCTGGTGGTGCTCGAGGGACCCTATGGGATGCTGGGGATCGAACCTGCATCTGCTGCCTGCAAGCTGAACGCCCTCCTGCTCCAGTCCCAATGAATTTTGCCTTAGGAATCACTGAGTTTGGCCCCTTGTGGCTGAGGCTGAGCTCAGCGCGGCTGGCTCACCTGGCGAGGGAGGAGCTGGGGGCTGGTGTGCAGGATCTCTGCCTCACATCCGGGGGCTGGCGTGCAGAATCTCCCCCTCACAACCGGGGGCTGGCGTGCAGAATCTCTGCCTCACGTCAGGGGCTGGTGTGCAGAATCTCCGCCTCACGTCCGTCTCTTCCCGCCTTGACTCTCGTAGGCTGCACAGCCCACACAGGCTGTGAGCTCTCTGCCTCTCGCCTTCCCGTGTGGCGTCTTCACTGCCTTCGGAGACAGCGTTGCTGCGGTGAATGGAATCAGTGTAACTGCATCTCCATCTCCGTAGACGCGACTTCCTTCTGCTCCAGCGTCTCTCGCCCTCGGCCACTTCTGATTTGCTCGTGAATATGCCACCGGGCGCCTCAGCGGGGCCTTCCCGGCCCCTCCCCTCTGGAACGACTCTTTCCGCCGTGTTCTCACGTTATGTTCAATGTGCCTTCACCTCGGGTGCGGCTTTCACACTGTGTCATCATGTGCAGTTCACATGTTAAAACCATAACGGAACTCTGGATTTCACCTTTGTTTCAAGAAACCCGTTTCTCCCCTTCCCTCAGTCTGGTGGAGCGTTGTCAGACTCCCACCTGTCCCCATATCTCGGCCCCGTCCTCTTCCGACACAGCTCTCACAGTCAGCCCTTGGGTTTTATTTTTTATTTATTTTTATTTTAATTAAAATTATTAAAAATTTAAAATAAATAATTAAAATCAATAATTTATAAAGAATAAATTATTTATATTTATTTTTATTTTTAATTAAAATTTATTTTTTATTTTCTCTCGGAGAGCCCGGCAAGCTACCGAGAGTATCCCGCCCACACGGCAGAGCCTGGCAAGCTCCCCGTGGCGTATTCAATATGCCAAAAACAGTAACAAAAAGTCTCACAATGGTGCCCGCTCAAGCAAATCGATGAGCAACGGGATGACAGTGACAGTGACAATTTTTTTATTCTACGAAGTAGTTCACAATATTTGATTACATTGAATCGTCAAACACCAGTCCCACCTCCATGACACCTTCCCACCACCGTATTTCTGGTGTTTCCATCCCGAACCCCAACCCCTGCCCCAAAGCAGAACCGAAATAATATAATATTTCCCTCTAAGGTTGTTTGCCTCCTACTTTGAGTCCCATCAACATGCTGAGGTGCTCTTGGGGTGCGGGCGGGTGTGTCCTATAAAGGTCCAAGGAAAGCTTCCCTCGCGGCTGTGGGCGGGGCTGTGGCTGGGTTCTGGAGGGTTTCGGCTGCCGGGGGCCAGGTCCCCTGGGGCCGGGAGGCGTCTCACCTGCCCCCCCTTGGGGCGCCGGAGTGAGACAGCCTGGCTGGGTCCGGTGGCCTGGTTATGGCGAGCATCACGTTGCTCCCTTCCGGGAGAGAAGGACCTAGATCTGGATGGTGACCGATGACGCGAGTATCCGGCGCCAACCAGGGTGGCTTCCGGGCGTGACTGCTGGGTTGCCGGAGACAGGGGCGGCCCTTGGATTCTAGAACCAAAGCAGCCCGCCGGTGCTCACCTCTCCCCTGCAGCCCGGCCCGCTGCTCCCACACTTGCTTCCGCACAGTCTATTCTGGGCACGGGGGCAGCGTTCTTCCTCAAGAACGTCCAACAGGCGACTTTGCTCTCAGCTAAAGTGCTCCTGGCTTTCCTGCAGGGAGACAAAGCTGGGGCTTTATCTGGGCCTTAGGGCTGGCACAGACCCCCTCGGTGTCGCCCATTCCTGCCACCACTCCTTCTTCCCTTGAGAGGATCTGGCCTGTCTAGATCTCATCACACCCTCTGCAAGCCCGTCTTTCACGTTCCCCGGAGACACTGAGCTCTCCGGCAGGCGCCAGGCAGAGCGCGTGACCCTTCTTTCTCCTGTTCCCGCCGCTTTGCTCGGAGGGCAGCCCAGGGTGGAAAGTCGGTAAACATTTGTCGAGTGACGTTGAATAAAATCTGGCTCCTATCAGTTCTTTCCTCCGTGGCCCTGGCGGGTGCGTTTGCCGGCCGGGCTCCATTCATCTCGGCTGTCAGGGGGGTTGGCACAGCCCAAGGGCAACCTCGGCTCTCAGGCTGCGTGTTGTGGGGTGTGCTCTGCTGACCTGGCTTCCGGAGCCCCGGGGTCCACGAGAGCTGCCGAGGGCGTGACCGTCCTGTGCTCCCTTGCCCCGGCACTGGCTGCTGCTGGGGACATCGCTGTGGCCAGCGGAGTTTTTATTTCCCGCCCGATTCACATGCATTCAGCTGGCATCTCTGCGTTGGCCGTTAGCCACGGGGCCATTGCACCCGCTGAGTGACGGGTGCCCACTGCGCCTGCTCCCGGGGCCGCCTCCCGCTCAGTAAAGACTCCCGGGAAGGATTTCTAGTTTATTTTAAAACTATTTATTTATTTTTGGCTTTTTGGGTCATGCCCGGCGATGCCCAGGGGTTCCTCTTACTCTGCACTCAGGAATCAGCACCTGCCGGTGCTCAGGGCCACCCATGGGATGCCAGGGATCGAACCCGGGTCAACGGTGTGCAAGGCAAATGCCCCTCCCCACTGTCCTGTGGCTCAGGCCCCTATTTTAAAACTGTTTAAAGCTTACAGAATACTCATTTCTTCTTCTTCTTTTTTTTTTTTTGGCTTTTTGGGTCACACCCGGCGATGCACAGGGGTCACTCCTGGCTCATGCACTCAGGAATTACTCCTGGCGGTGCTCAGGGGACCATATGGGATGCTGGGAATCGAACCCGGGTCGGCTGCATGCAAGGCAAACGCCCTCCCCGCTGTGCTATTGCTCCAGCCCCATCTTTATCTTTCTTGAGGGAAGGCAATCTGCTCCATGAGCGGAGGGGAGAAGGCAGATGGAATAGAGAAGGGATCACTGAGAAAATGATGGCTGGAGGAACCAGTTGGGATGGGAGATGCGTGCCGAAAGTAGATAACGGACCAAACATGATGACCTCTCAGTGTCTGTGCTGCAAGCCAGAATGCCCCAAAGTAGAGAGAGAGTATGGGGAATATTGTCTGCCATGGAGGCAGGGGGAGAGTGGGAAAGGGGGGGTATACTTGGGATATTGGTGGTGGGGAATGTGCACTGTGCACTGGTGGAGGGATGGGTGTTGGATCATTGTGTGATTGTAACCCAAACATGAAAGCTTGTAACTACCTTACGGTGATTCAATAAAATAAAACTAAAAAAGAAATCAATACACAAAATCTATTGCATTCCCATATGTGAACAATTAAGTAGAAGGGATGAAGAGAGAGAGAGAGAGAGAGAGAGAAAGAGAGAGAGAGAGAGAGAGAGAGAGAGAGAGAGAGAGAGAGAGAGAGAGAGAGAGAGAGAAGAGAGAAGAGAGAAGGCAGAAGGTGACCATCTCGTCCCGGGGCTTCTCCCAGGGAGGACTCAGTCCTCCCAGGCCCCGGCGGCCATTTGGAGTGGCCGTTGTTGATGTGTTGGTGCTGCTGTGCTCGAGCTGTGTCTAACACTGCACTGCAAAGGGAAATGGGATGAAAATTGATTTCACACGTGCCCGGATGGAAGGAGTCACTTCCCAGTAGGCGGGAAAAGGCCTCTGGAGAGAATCTCAGCTGGGGACGGGTGTGATTTCAGATGGGGGGTGCGGAGGGGCTGAGGAGGGTGTTGCAGGGTCAAAGGAGTCAGTGCACTAGGGCAGCGTGAGGCTGGGCCAGGTGGGATGCTTCGCTCTCAGTTTTCTCCCCCCACTGAAGTCTTGGAACACCCCGAGTCCTTCACCTCAGGCTACACCGGCTCTCCCGCTGCTTTGTACACAATGGTGTGAACTCAGAGCTAGCAGGTGTCACGTGACATACCAGTTGTGCATCTGCACAGCCAAGACGCTTAGGGCCGCACGCCCCGCATGAGCCACTTACTCATCACAGAAACTCGCCCGGTATTGGGCAGGGAGGCCGTGAAGCCCAGTGGGTGGCGACTCCCCGTGGACAGGACCCTGGGAGAGAGGCAGGATTGCCCCAGAGCTGTTGGCCCGCCAACCTGCTGGCCACGTAGCGGCCTCACAGTCTCCGCCGCCGGCCCGCGTCTGTTGCACTCTCACCAGCCCCGTGTTCTGTTGGGAAGCTGCTGTCCGGGGTCCTGCCTGGACACGGTTTCCCGGGGAGCATGGACGGTCAGCCTCGCGGCCGAACCCGGGGCCGGCGCGCAACACTGCGATGCCGTGAGGAGGTGCAGTGCCAGGCTGAGGCCTCCACCGAGCGGACGGCTGAGTCCGAGCGTGATTCTGGCCCTGTGCGGTCCAGGGAGCGCCGAGAAACGCCTCCCTGGGGCACCGGCTCCACACCTCGGAGAAACAGTGCTCGTCGGCCCGCTGAACGCAGCCGCTGCCGCCCGCGCTTTCCCGTAGGCGCCAGGCCTTGCTGGGGCTCCCCGGCGCAGTCCCGGCCCGGCCCTGGCGTCCTGCCGCCAGCAGGGAGCGGACAGACGTGGGGTTCCCTACGCTTGCGCCCCTCGGGACGACGCTGGCTCCTACGGGTTGGGGCTGCCCCCAGTTCTGTCTGCCTCCGTTTGAAGCCCGTACTTCCATGTATTCCTGATTGAAAGCGCACGGAGCTCGATCATGTATCGGGCATGGGAAGTGACACCCAGGCCCTGGGCCATGAGGAGCACTGTCTTCGGAGTGAGGGCGCATCCCCTGTCTGAAGGGTTCAGACGCCTGCACCAGAGTGGCCGTGTCTCGGTGGAGCCCTGGCCCAGAATTGCCAAGGTTTGCACTGCTGACTGCTGACCGCTGACCACTGACCGCTGACCGCTGACCACTGACTGCTGACCACTGACTGCTGACCGGGAGGCGTGTGGCCCGTGGTGCTGTGGCTGCTGTTCTCTGTCAGAGCCACAGTCTCCCGCTGGAAGGTCCTCAGAGACTTTCAGGGAATGTGATTCTCAAAGCGGATCTGAACTTTCACTGGAATCAGACAAAATCCCACCCCTGCACTGTGGGGCGAGAGCAAAGATGCTGCCTCCCGTCCCTGCAGTAACTCGGCTCACTGCAGGGATTTCCGGCCTCTCGGGGACAGACAAGTCGGCTTCTTACATTTTCTCCAAACAGAAACATTTGGTTGATGTTTGAATCATAAATGTGCAATTTTACACACAGGTTAACTTCTCCCGTCAGCACGAAAGGTTCAGATCTGATGCACACTCCTCTGAGCACGCGCGGCCTTTGACCTCCCTGCAGCTGTTATTCTTCAGTGCAGAGCTGCTGAGATTGAGCAAGAGCCCCCAGACCTGTGCATTTCATTTCTCACTTACTCAGAACCAGCGGGGGCGTGGGTGGAGTATGGGGGAGGGGGTTGGCGGGGCGGGCAGAGCTGCTGGATCCACACTATTTGTTTATTCACTGAGTAGCACATATTTTAATTATGCAGATTTGATTAGTGTGGGATTCTAACCCGCCACATTGTCCATGCTCCTGTTTCTCTCTGTGTAACGGTCTCATCTCCAGTCTAACTGCCCGCTGTTACCGTAAACCATCCACACCAGTGGAGTCTTCCCAGAAAGTCAGAGGTTGAACCTCCAGGCATAATCCTGACCCGGATTTGGAGCTGCTGATCTCTGTCTGGGTTCTGATCATCTTCACGTGGCGTCTTAGCCGAGCCTCCAGGTGACCCAGACCGTCCTAATGCCCAGGTGGCAGGAGGCTCGCTCCTTCAGCATCTGAAAACACGGAACTTGCAGCCTCTTGAACGTGTCAGAGGACCACGTGACCAGTGATGATCGGAATAGACGCTGGTTGGCCATTTTACAGGGGCCACCCTCAGGGAAAGAGAAAGTGAAAGGACTGAAGGTCGAGGTGGGCGTGAGGTAGCCAAGGTAGAACATGTGCTCGTGGTCTGTTCAGCGTGGCCCAACAGCTCTAGAATTTGGTCCCCACTTCCCGAGGCAGTTTTGTTTCCCATGGAAGAACATCCCTAAATAAGGAGGAACTGACTCGCTCACTGGGGTCGGCAGCCTGGCGGGAGAGGCCTTGGCAGTTCCCCGTCATGGACAAGGCTTTCTTGTCCGTCTCCTTTTTAAAAAAGCGCATGACATTGCGCTTCAACTTAGCGTCTCAGCACTCACCACGATTGGTCCCTTGCAGTCGTGTAATCGTCACGGCAGTGACTGTGGCATTCCTTGTTGTTGTCACTTTTGGTTCTGAACACGAGTCTCAATCTGCTGTAGCTCTCATCATTAACCATGGAGTTTTTTCTTTTTTTTAAATGTGTATTGTGGTTTATAAGGCAAACATTTCTTCACGGTAGGCCCAGCTTAGAACATGGTCGACTCTCGGTGGGTTTTTTCTTGAACACAGGAAACCTGGAGGGAGCCGTGGAATATATAAAGCCAGAGTAGGATAATGCACACTGCATTAAGGAATTCAGCTGCATCTTTAGTTGCCCTTAGATTCAAAGACACAATGAAAAATAAAAAAAGCCCATCATCATCTTTTGGGGCTGAAAATCATTATTTACCCATTTTTGGTTGTTTGGAGTGCACACGAGAGCTCTTTGAACGTACAGACATCTGTCTCTGGAGCTGGGCCACAGATCTCTTTGAAGCTTCAGCCGCTGCTTATTCAGTAAACAGGGTCCGTGTCGCCTGGAGTCTGCATCCAACAGCCCTTCCGTGGCCGTGCACGGGCCTGAAGGAGCACGGGATGGAAAACGCCTTTGTTCTTGCTTCACAGTTCCAGGGTCAGCCTAGCAGAACGGTGCTGACAGAATCTAGTATATGACCTCAGACGGCCATTTCTTTAAATCAGAGAGGTCTAGAGGGCATTTAAAAATATTTTAAAAAGTATATCAAAAGGGCTGGAGTGATAGTACAGCAGGTAGGGCATTTGTCTTCCACGAGGTCAACCCGGTTCGATCCCCGGCATCCCATATGGTCCCCTGAGCACCACCAGGAGTAATTCCTGAGTGCAGAGCCAGGAGTAACCCCTGAGCATCATCGGGTATGACCCAAGAAGCAAAAGAAAAAAAAAGTATATAGAGAAAGTGTCTGCCATATCTTAAACCTTTGCAAGTACCCAGATAGGTGGAATTGATTTAATTAATTCCAGAATCTAAGATCACAGGGCATTAAAATAACTTCAAAACCATCTTAGACCCAATCTCTTTCTCAGTGTAAGAATCTGTTCTTTCACTTTTTGTTATGCCTTTTTGGAGTCTATGTATGAAGAAAAATTTAAGTCTCTTTTAAGGAGAGGGTGGTTATCTAGGCAGGCTTAGAAATAATAGAAAACTAACATTGTTAATGATTTTCAGTGTGGACACCGACTTGAACCTTTTTTTTGTCTTTAATACCATGAGATCCTATCCAAGATGTGACCCTCTAACACCTTTCCCCCAAACTAGCTGACTCTGAACCAAATGAGGTCTGATTCAGCAATCGGAGTGAAATAAATACATTAAGATTACTGGTGCATGCGATTAATTTTCCTTCTATCTCCACATTATTAGCCTCCTATTTGTTTACATTACAAATTCAGTAGGAGTAATTATGTAATAGGAAAATGATGCTGTCACTTTAAATAAACTGCTCGACAACGAAAACATCAGGGCTGTAATTAAAGGCATCGCTCACGGCTTTCAGCTTAATACATAGAGGAGAAGGGCATGATTAGATTTTAATGAACTTGGTTTTGTCTTAACTATATTATTGTTTTGTCGTAATCTGGATATAGTGATTCCAAAACAGCACTAAATGCTACGAAGAATCCTTAATTTCCTGCTCTGAAATTGCCTCACGTTTAACTGCCCTGCCTCTGGCATTTTTCCTTTCCGAGCTGCCCCTTCCGAGGGGGACGGTTCCTTCCAGCAGCTGGGGTGCAGCTATTCTCGGAGGCACTTTAGTCCTTATTGCCAGTTGATGAATAAGGAGGAGGTGAGGGTCATGCCAAGCCCGCCAGCGAGGGCCCCAGAGCGCCTGCTGGCCTCAGCACAGGACAAGCCCAGGAGGCGTCTGTCCCGGAACATCCCCAGAGCCCTGAGGCCAGCGATGTGGGCTGGGCACGCCTGTTCCATGAGGCTCATTGAGTCTCGGTTTCCCCGTTGAAACATCGCCTGTCTCCGTTAGACTCTGCCTTAAAATTTTTTTCTTTTTAAATTTTATAAGGTGGTTCACAATCTTTGATTACATTTAATATTCAAACACCAACCCCACCACCATCATACCTTCCCACCGCCATATTTCGGGAGTTTCTATCCCGAACCCCAATCTCCGTCCCTAAGCAGAACTGGAATAATATAGTATTTCCCTCTAAGGTTGTTTGCCTCCTACTCTGAATCCCATCAGACGTGGTGCTCCTGGAGTGTGGGTCGGGTGTGTCCTAGGGAGTGTCGCCCACGAGGTCCAGGAAAGGTTCACTAGTGGGTGAGGCTCAGCTCGAGCAAGCGTGTGGAGGGCGGCCGGCCGTGAGCGTGGCAGTGGTTGAGTTCTGGAGGGTTTTGGCTGCTGGGTCTGTGTCCATTGGGGCGAGGAGGGGTCTCACCTGCTCCCCTCTGGGGTGCCCTGAGTGAAACAGCCTGGTGCGGGGTCTGGCCACATGGCTATGGCGAGCGTCATCCATTAGACTCTGCTTTGTAAACTCTGACGTTCTGTCCTACTGTTGCTGTGTGACGTTCCCACCGTCACCTGAAGTGTCCTGAGACATGTAGAGCCGAAGACCCCCCTCCCCCCCGTTGCCTTGGGGCAGCATCATTGTGCTAAAGAGGATGAAGGGGGTGGGGATGGGGGTCCCCTGGAACAACAGCTCCAACAGCAAACAGGACTCGGGAAAGCACGGAGCTAGGAAGGGGCTCTCACGAGCATGTGCCAGAGCAGCATCCTCTCACGGGAACAAGAGAGAGACGTGACTGGGTGCCTGGTCTCTCTTCATCCTCCTCCTCCTCCTCCTCCTCCTCCTCCTCCTCCTCATCATCATCATCATCATCATCATCCCATTGATTGTCGATTTTCTCAAGTGGTCTCAGTAATGTCTCCATTCGTCCTAGCCCTGAGATTTTAGCAGCCTCTCTTTACTCGTCTTTCCAACAGTGCTGCATTGGAGGTTCTTTCAGGCTCAGGGGAATGAGACCCATCATTGATACTGTATTGGCATATGAATACACCACGGGAGCTTGCCAGGCTCTCCCATGAGGGCGGAAAACTCTCGGTAGCTTGCCAGGTACTTTTACTTCTTTAACTTGAGTCTCTAACTTCAAGAAGTGACAAAATCTTTCTTCTTCTTATATGTATTACAAACTTGGCTTGACTCTGCCAAAGAATTGTGTTTGACTTGTTTAATCCTTAACAACCCCACGGGACACCAGGTTTAACCTCCATGCTGGGAAACCCCATTTCTTATTAGCAGAGTGGAGGGGTTTGGTAGACAGCTGAGCAGTCGAGGAAAGAAACCTGAATCTCTCTCTCCCCTGAGCAGCGTTCGGCAAGCCTGCGCTTCCTGGACTCCCTCTCCGCACGACGGAAGAGCTCCGGGCAGTGCTGGTGGGGCCGCGGGACGCAGTGAGCTCTGGAAGGACAGTGCTGCAGTGGCCAGGGCTCAGTAAACCTGTGGCCTGCTAAAGCCTGACTGGCACTGGCTGGATTCCAGGCCCCAGATTTTAAAATTAAATCTGTGAGATACAACCCCAGTCCTGCTCCTCTATGGCAAGTGCTTATCCTCTCTCTCTCTCTCTCTCTCCCTCCCTCTCTCTCCCTCTGTCTCTCCCCTCCCCCTCTCCCTCTCTCTCTCTCTCTCTCTCTCTCTGTCTCTCTCCCCCTCCCTCTCCCCCTCCCTGTCTCTCCCTCTCCCTCTCCCTCTCTCCCTCTCTCTCCCTCACCTCTCTCTCTCCCTCTCCCTCTCTCTTCCTCTCCCTCTCTCCCTTTCTCTCTCTCCTCTCTCTGTCTCTATCTCTCTCTCCCTCTCTTTCTCTCCCCCTCTCTCTGTCTCCCTCTCTCCCCCCTCTCTCTCCCTCTCCCTCTCCCCCTCTCTCCCCCTCTCTTTCCTCTCCTTCTCTCTCTCCCTCTCTCTTCCTCTCCCTCTCTCCCTCTCTCTCTCCTATCTCTGTCTCTGTCTCTGTCTCTCTTCCCTCTATTTCTCTCCCTCTCCCCCTCTCTCTCCCTCTCCCTCTCTCTCCCTATCTCCCTCTCCTCTCTCTGTCTCTATCTTTCCCTCTCTCTGTCTCCCTCTCTCCCTCTCTCCCTCTCTCTCTCCCTCTCTCTCTGTCTCCCTCTCTCCCCCTCTCTCTCTCTCTCTCTCTCTCTCTCTCTCTCTCTCGGCATTATGGTTGCAATACAGATACTGAGAGGCCACGAGAGGCCATCCTGGTTGGTCCTTTACACACTTCCAGCCCACATTCCCCCCATCCAGAGTGATCCTTTCCAACCATCACCGTCACACAGGCCCCATTTTTGAGTGTATGGCTAGAAAACATACAGGCAAATATAGACAGTACAGACGCCGTGTGTCCAAATCAGCCTTGGCATCTTCCTCCTAAACCCCTCTCTCCCTTCTCCTTTCTAGCCTCGGCACTGACACCCCCACAGTGCCCCACTCCAGACACCTGGGAACCATCCGTGACAAACCTTTCCCCCTTCGTCCCTTAAGTCTCGCTGATCATTGCAGACTGGGTTTTTCCAGAGGCTTCAGATCCAATCAAGGCTTGGGCACAAGATCTGCTTCCTGCTTCCTGCGCTGCCGCTGCTCTAGCAGATCCGTTTCCTCAGAGAGCGAGCTGACCTCCCGTCTGCCTGCATTCTTGCCCATCCGGCTCGTCACGTTGCTTTCGACATCGCCTCCCTCGGATGCGCTCCTGAGCTTAGCACGCACCCAGGTGCCGCCTCAGAGCCCGGCGCCCGCAGCCCCGCCCCTGGGCCAAGGCTCATTCCCACACGGCGTCTCCTTTGGCGTGGACAGAAGCGAGTCCTGCCTCCTTGATGTCCCACGTGTGAGAGGAACTGATTTTCCCGAATCCTCACTCTGACCTTCCTACAAGC